>NC_057803.1:14925470-15114776 GCF_018294505.1 Triticum aestivum
ACCCGCGCCGCCGCCGCCGCAGCCGACCCCACCCGTCGCCGCAGCCGCCCGCCGCGGCCGCCCGCCGGATTCCGCCGCCGAGGTTCGCCGCTGCCTCGACTTCCGTGCCATCGTTTAAAAAAGATCAGTTTTCATCGGGTTTTTTTTTGGTTTTTTTAAATAGATCGGTTTTTCCGGTTTATTTAAATAGTGAGCATTCGTCTGTTCGTTCGCTCTAGTGAGCGTTCGTCATTTTTCTTTTTCTCGGATTAAATCCGCGATTTTTTTGTGATCGCGACTCCTGATCCAATTTTCGTTTTAGTCTAACTTTTCGCTCGTTTATCGGAATCAGGTGATTCAAGCGCCTAGAGTTTTGTCTCGAAAACCTCTATCCTTTTAACCAACTTAAACAAGATTTTGCTACTGTAAAATTTGCCCTAGATCCAGATTACTAGAACGAAGTTGTTTTCTTTCGCCGTTTGACTTTCGTTGCTTCGTTCGATTTGATTCTTTTGCCAACCGGAGTTCTTAAGTTGAACCTTCTGGTTAGATCTCTTATTTGAGTTTTACCTGTGCATTAGATGAGTACTTATTGTATGCTTGTTTGTTTGTCTGCGATAGAATACTCGGAGTGCGCCGCTTGTTACTTCGAATCTCTAGGTTTCGCGGATCATCAGCAAGGCAAGTAACACTTTGATCATACCTTTTCTACTACCCAGTTTTATTGCATTAGATCAATCCTCACACATTGCATGGTTAGGATCTAATTAAATTGTGGGATGGGAAGTAGATGAGGTAGAACCTATTACCTGTTATTATCAAACCTTTGGGAGTTACTTCTACGTTTGCTTGTTATGCCATGCTATGCTAGTAGACGTGGTTTGGGTGAGTGATATCCATGAAAGATGTGAGATTGTTAATTAATGGTTTATCTAAGGTGGCAACTTAAACACACATCTGGGTGGATTGAGGCACCTGGGTATTCCAGGACTTGCCTGTTTTCTTTTGGGCCGCCACCCAGGCTCAAAGGGATCATGAGACTATTCATACTAGAAACTTCCGTGTGCAGCCACAAGCTATTATGGGCTCTAGCATAGTTAACTAAGTTGTGCGAACTCTTATAGTGGTAGACTAGCAGATGTAAGGGATGTAGGTGGTACGGTCTACCCGATCGTAGGTGCAAGCGCTTCTGAAAGACTATGTCTCGGTCATCCGTCTTCTCAAACACCATGTAGTGCGAGAAACCAAACGGAGGCGATCGAGTCTTGTGGGGAAAAGTGCGCAAACCTCTGCAGAGTGTAATAAACTAATCATGATTAGCCGTGTCCCCGGTTATGGACATCTTGAGTATCTAGTACTTGGATTTTCATGTGAATCTCAACATGTTACTCTAAATTAATTTTGTTGGGTTATGTTTAATGATGATGCTTAATTGGGATTGAGAATGCTGTCAACCATTCTCAATGTTTAACCACTACCATGATAGTTAAATAAATTTATTCCTTTGAAGTAGGGAAAAATTGGCTTTACGCAAAACTATAACCATAGAGCTTTCCACCAGCCAAATACGCATATAGTATAGCTGTTTCATTCCATTACTCTCTATGTGTTACATTGCCAGCATATTCCATGTGTTGACCCGTTTCGGGCTGCAATGTTAATGTTGCAGACTTTTCAGCAGACGATTAAGGAGTTTTAGGTCGTGGTTCTATACTCAGTGATGCCGTTGGAGTTGATGGACTCACTTATCTTCCAAGCCTTCCGCTGTTATCGTTATTAGATGGCCTTAAGCCATATTTATTGTAATAAGTTCTCTTTTGAGACACTCGATGTAATAAGTGTGTGATTTCTACTCTGCTATAAATCCTCCGAGTACTGTGTGGTGTCAGCATTACTGATCCAGGGATGACACCGGAGCACAGAGATCAGACCGTTTGAGGTCTGGTCGCTACACGTGGGATGATCTAAATGATGATGGGAGTTTATTTAGTTTGGCTACCACATTTTTCATGCAGTTAGGTGTCGCACGGTGATAGTGTGAGGTGGGCCATGTAATCACTGAGCTTGTGTGTTTTGATTGCTCTTGCATGCCTCCGCTATAAGAATGGAGAAAATTGTAATCTAGTAGTAGTACCTCCTTTCGCTGAAAGCGTGGGACATCCAGCAGTCCTACCACCTTAGTAATAAAGACCAATGAGCCGTCAAATCACATAGACCCAGCAATAAGTTAGACGAAGCAACCATCACTCTTGCGCCAGTGAGAGGTCATGTCCGCTCTGCCCGGGCATGAATGTGGCACCGATTCTTTGGAGCGGCGCTGACCGTTTCAGGCGAGAAGCGCGCGCGGGTGATGGAGGGGCTTTGGGTGGGCCAGGCTGGTCAGGAGCGGGCGTGGCAGCTGTCCGGATGTCCCTACCATACACACCTAGAAACGAGAGGATGCACCGACTCTCGCGGCTAAAATCGTACACTACACAACATCTCTCTGTAGGAGTAGATCGATCTGTCGCTCTCTCTAACACACACATGCTGTTAAACACACACACACACACACACACACACACATGCACGCACCTTAGTCCCGTTGCACCTTCTAACATGACTTATTACACCTAGACGGAGGGAGTAGTAAGTATACGAGATACGGTGGCACACTGACTTAAGTCGAATACAAGTGCCCAAAATTTGTGTGCATGTTATAATAAGGATTCACTTAAAATAGTACGTGAGTGAACAGAGGGATCAATTGGACAGTGTTCCCGAGCAGTAGCAAGATGTGTGAGGTAAGAAACACCGCTGGTGCTTTCAATTTTTCTTATTAATTTGTTTGTTTCACCCTCTGACTGGTGGGACCCAACATACTACATGGAGAGAGGTAAGGTGACTAAGGCTGCATTATTTCTGCACCACTGTTGTTGGGGATATCACTACTGGGCGTAAACCGGCCTATCTGGGCCGGGTTAACTTCATCAGTAGTTAAGTATGTTAAAGCCCAAGAAGGCAGATGAGGGCTCAAGACCCATAGTCGGTTCAAGGCCTGTAGCCGTAAACCGGCGTTGATATTTAAACTTGTATTGTAAGTTAGGGATAAGTAGAGACCAAACCGGACACATCTATGAGCCGGTATTGGGACTCTGTGAACCGATGGGCGTCACCCGTGTATATAAGGGGACGACCCGGCGGCGGTTCAAGGACAACAGACAACAACTCAAGACATATGTGAAGCTTGTTTGCTCCCTGGTCATCGAAACCCCATCAATTCCATCACAACTAGACGTAGGCTTTTACCTTCATCGAAGGGGCCGAACTAGTATAAACTCTCTTGCGTCCCTGTGTCCGCTTTAACCCCTTCAAGCTAACCCATCGCGATGGCTCCACGACTAAGTCCTTTCTCTAGGACATCTGCCATGACAAAACCATGACAGTTGGCACCCACCATGGGGCTATCGCACGATGGTTTCAAGTTCTTGGAGGGACACTTTGAAGGACTCGAGGGCTACGTCGTAGGCCAGATGACTAAGAGTCATCCCGGAAAGCTTTACATCGACGATGCAGGCTGGGGCCCCGAGGCCGGCTCAGTTGAGTACGGGCACCGGGTCCCCTTTGGTGGCATACACGTTTTCATCGGCAAGATCGGAGAACCGGGCCCTGAGCTAGATATCTGCACCGACCTTGTCAAAACGGCTCAGCGTGCACGATCTGCCCGGGTTAAACTGGCCATGAAGCGTGCCTTCGTGGGAGTCGTCCATGGAGGAGGTCATGAGGATGGATCGGGATCTGGCGGCGAGACCGTCATTTACTCCAGCGATGAGTCATCAACCGGAGAAACCGAATCTCTATATCAGCTACAAGATGGCCGGATTGGGGGCTTTTCCGATGGCGACAGTATTTCGGACCCCTCTGATCTGCCCAACTGAGTTGGAATATTCATGGCCGACACACAAGCAGCGCTTCATTCTTCGACCGCTGCAGCAACAACCTCCGGTTCAGCAGCAGCGACGGCTGCCGGGGCAGGAGGCCTTGTGCGCCCGCCGGCTCAAGTTCTATCAGAGCTATTTGATGCATTGGTTGTGCTTATGGCGGAAGCTAATCCGGCGGATCAGGACGTCCACAACACGGAGATTGCAACAGTATGGGAACAAATCACCCAGGCCAAGGCGGACCTGGCAGCTGAGGATACCAGGATGGCCACAGAGCGGGCCGCTCTAGACGCACAAGCCTACAGGCTCATGTTGGACCAGAACGCGTCGCATGAAGTCATGAGAAGGAATTACCGATCCCGTCTGCCTCCGGTTTTCGAGGCCAGAGACCTTTTCAACACCCCGGGAGCAGGAACCAGTAATCCGCTGGAGGGAAACCGGGCGGAAGCTCCTGGGACCGGTGCGCCGGTTCAGCCTCGTCGGATGGATCCGCCTCGTCAAAACACCGTTATACCTCAGGTTGTTTCAACACCTCTGGGTCACTACTCCAACCCAATGGACAATCTTGTCGCCGCTGCTGCACGGTTGGAGGCCATTCCACTTGAAGGTGACTCACCACAGGCGATAGAGACGCGACGGGTCAAGGAGCTTCTTAGGACAGCTTTGGACCAATAGGAAGCATACTCGTACAGCTGCGACTGGATCCACTCGACCCCTCGCCCAAGCCGGAGCTATAGCAGGCGTATGGAGGAACCGGTAGTGTCAAGTAATGAACGACGTGGAGCACCCCGCGGCAACAACCCGGCGGGTGGTGCTGATAACGCTCAGGAAGTGGTGGACCGGGCCCGAGCACGCAGGGAGGCCGAGTTAGCCGCACAATATCAGGCTCGGCAGCTTATGCCAGTTCGTCCAACTATTTCGGTCGAACCCGGTGTTACTTCTAGCTCTTTGGGGGTGCCTTGCCTTGTCCCCGCTTTACGCAATGTGCGCCTACCAAAGGATTTCAAGGGCCCACGCAAGGTACCAAATTACACGGTGTATCAACCCCCAGAGACATGGGTGGAGAGCTATGAGATGGCCATGGAGATGCTGGATGTGGATGATGCGGCATGTGCGAAATACTTCACCATGATGCTTGAAGGAATGGCCCGCACTTGGTTAAAAAGCTTACCGGCCAATTCTATCAGTTCATCGGTCCAATTACGAGCCCGGTTTATCAATAATTTCAAGGATACATGTAAGCAGCCCATGTCGATAGTAGACTTAGCTTCGTGTGTCCAGGAGGAAGGAGAATCGATGACTTATTGGGTGCGCCGGGTCTCACAAGTGTTGCATTCATCAGACCGCATCAACGCTGACACCGCAGTCTTATCCCTAGAAGGCAACTGTCGGTTTGGGCCCCTAAAGCTGAAGGGACGGATGAAGCGCCATTGCACTGACATGGGGACCCTCATGGCTGCTTTCGTAAAGTATGCTGATTCTGATAGTACCAAGGATCCCGAATCTGATGATGACAAGGCAGGGAAGGGAAAGAGGAACAGCAACTCCAAAGGTCAGCAGCATCACTAGGCAGGCAATGGTGGTGGAGGCAAGCGTAAAGCGGATGGTAACATGGACTTTGTGGCTAATACCAACGCGCAGGACAATGTCCAGCGACGCAAGGGTAAACCGAAAAATCGTAGTGGGGCACCCAACCCTAACCCGGATTGCCTAAATTATCTACTGAGCCAGCCCTGTCCAAGACATGGGACGAAGGAGGTGCCAGCAAACCACCTTTGGAAGGATTGCTTTATTATGCAGGAGTTCAAGAATTCTAATGCTTTTTGGTATGATCACGGCTCCGGTGGTGGCTCAGGATCCGGGCCGGGTTACGGTGGAGGAAATTACGGTTCAGGATTTAATGGTAATCCGGGCAGACATAATAATCAAAATAATGAGAACAACCAGGGTGGTTATAACTAGCAGCAGCAACAGTCAGGTTACCAGAGCAACCCAAAGTAGTTGAATAGTGGGCACTACCATGTCTTCACCACTAGCTTGGACAAGCGAGACCGGAAGGTTCAGAGGCGGGCAGTCAACTCTGTTGAACCGGCCGTGCCCTGTTATCTACGCTGGTCTGAACAGCCAATCATATGGAGCAGAGAGGATCACCCTTCCCAGGTTGATAATCCGGGTCAGTTGGCTCTGGTGGTGGCACCTCAGGTGGGAGGTTACAAGTTCACCAAAGTGCTCATGGATGGAGGGAGCAGCATTAATATCTTATACTATGAGACCTTCCGTCGTATGGGACTAACAGATAAAAATCTCAAACCGTCTAATACGGTGTTCCACAGTGTAGTACCTGGCAAGCCAGCATATCCTGTTGGTAAGATAGCTCTAGAAGTGGCCTTTGGAGATGATCATGATTCCAGGTCAGAGACATTAACGTTTGAAGTGGTGAAAATCCAAAGTCCATATCACGCCCTGTTTGGGTGACCGGCCTACGCCAAGTTTATGGCACGGCCCTGTTATGTGTATTTGCAGCTCAAGATGCCGGGTTACAAGGGGACAATAATGGTACACGGAAGTCGTAAAATCTCTTTGGAGTGCGAGGAAGGAGATGTGGCTTATGCAGAGTCGGTTTGTGCCACCAAGGAGCTGAAGTATTGTAAGGACAATGTTGATCCGGCGGACATGACTCCATTAAAAAAGCCAACTACGGAGCATGATCCGGCCCTGAAGTTCAAATCGGCAGCAGAAACTAACCTTGTTGACTTCGTACCTAGTGATTCTTCCAAGCAGTTCAGCATCAGTGCCAACTTGGATCCGAAATAGGAAAGCGCGCTCATCGAGTTCATCCGTGAGAATTGGGACATTTTTGCATGGAAGCCCTCTGACATGCCAGGTGTACCGAGGCAACTCACTGAGCACACCCTTAATGTGGATCCTAAATACAAACCGGTGAAACAGTTCCTCCGCCGGTTTAACGAAGAAAGACGCAAGGCGATTGGAGAAGAGGTAGCCAGGCTCTTAGTAGCTGGTTTTATTGTTGAAGTTTTTCACCCTGAGTGGCTTGCCAATCCGATGCTAGTCCTTAAGAAAAACGGCACCTGGCGCATGTGTGTGGATTACACAGATCTTAATAAGGCTTGTCCAGCAGATCCTTTTGCCCTCCCCCGTATTGATCAAATCATTGATGCTACGGCGGGTTGTGAGCGTTTAAGTTTTTTGGATGCATATTCTGGCTATCATCAGATCAAAATGGCAGTTAAGGACCAGGAGAAGACGGCATACATAACTCCCTTTAGAGCCTTCTGCTATGTGTCTATGCCCTTTGGGCTCAAAAGTGCCCATGCAACTTATCAACAGTGTGTACAAAATTGTCTTCACAAGCAGATTGGCCGTAATGTACATGCTTACGTGGATGATATCGTGGTTAAGTCCAGGGAGAAGGAGACTCTGGTTGACAATTTGAAGGAAACCTTTGATAACCTAAGGACGTACAAGATGATGCTTAATCCGGACAAGTGTGTCTTTGGTGTACCGGTGGGCAAGTTATTGGGTTTTCTGGTGTCCAACAGGGGAATTGAGGCTAATCCAGAGAAGATCACAACCATCACCTCCCTGGCTAAACCGAAGTGTATCAATGATGTTCAACGCCTGGCAGGCCGGATTACCGTGTTAAGCCGGTTTATCAGCCGCCTTGGTGAGAAGGCAATCCCTTTGTACCAGATGTTGAAGAAGACGGATCAGTTCGTCTGGAGTTCTGCTGCCGATGAAGCATTTCAGGACTTAAAGCGGCAATTGGCCAATCCGCCTGTGCTCGCCGCTCCCATTGACAAGGAGCCGTTACTGCTCTATGTTGCTGCTAATGCTCGTGCGGTCAGCGTGGCTATTGTGGTGGAGCGAAAGGAGGCAGGTAAGGAGCATCCGGTTCAACGTCCGGTCTATTATATCAGCGAAGTACTCATTCAGTCCAAGCAAAGGTATCCGCATTGGCATAAGCTGCTGTACGGAGTTTTTATGGCAAGCCGGAAGCTTAAGCAATACTTCCAAGGGCACCCAATTACGGTGGTCAGTTCTGCTCCTTGGGGGATATCATCTAGAACCGGGAAGCGACTGGCCGGATTGCCAAGTGGGCTATAGAGCTTGGGCCGCACAGATTGAAGTATGTGCCTCGGACGGCGGTGAAGTCTCAAGCACTGGTTGATTTCATCAATGATTGGATGGAAAAGCAAGCACCTGAGGAAAAGCCGGATCACACATATTGGACCATCCATTTTGACGGATCCAGGCAATTGGAAGGCTCGAGGGCTGGAGTCGTATTAACTTCCCCACGAGGTGATAAGTTTTGTTATGTTCTCCGCTTAATGTTTCCGTGTACTAACAATGCAGCTGAGTATGAAGCCTTGCTCCATGGTCTCCGGATGGCTAAGGAGATGAACCTAAGTCGAGTTAAGTGCTTCGGTGACTCGGACCTCGTGGCTCAACAAGTGTCTGGCACTTGGGACTCCAAGGACCCACTCATGGCAGCATATCATCGTGAGGTGGATATTGTTGCAGGTCATTTTAAAGGCTATCAGGTGGACCACGTGGACCGACGGAGGAATGAAGCGGGCTGGGCTCTCAGCGCAAACTGGTCCTGCCCAATGTTTTTCTGGATGTGCTGCACAACCCATCGGTCAAGCTCCCTGGTGAAGCGGATTTGGCTATTCCTGATCCGAAGGCTCAATTGGTGGAAGCTCTTCATGTCATTCCGGATTGGACGCTTCCTTACCTGGCGTACATGAACCAGGGCGAGTTACCAGAGGATGAGATTCTGGCCCGACAGATAGTCCGGCGGTCCAAGTCTATGACTATTGTCAATGGCGAGTTGCATCATTGCAGTATATCAGGGGCGTTTCAACGCTGTGTGTCTCCTGAAGAAGGCTGTGAAATTTTGTGTGAGATCCACGAAGGAGATTGTGGTCACCATGCCGGTTCAAAATATTTGGTAGCTAAAGCATTTCGCCATGGCTTCTATTGGTTAACTGCTCATGCTGATGCGGAGGATCTGGTCAGACAATGTGACGGTTGCCAAAAGTTTTCAAGACGTGCTCATGTGCCGGCTCAAGAATTGAGAATGATTCCAATTACTTGGCCGTTTGTGACTTGGGGGCTGGATATGGTTGGGCCTTTCAAAAGGTCCAAAGATAAGAAGACCCACCTCCTGGTGGCGGTTGACAAGTTCACAAAGTGGGTGGAGGCAGAACCGGTTAGCAAGTGTGATGCGGCCACGGTGGTTCAGTTTATCAAAAAAGTGATTTTCCGGTTTGGCTTTCCACACAGTATCATCACAGATAATGGTACCAATTTGTCCAAGGGTGCCATGAAGGAGTTCTGCGAACGGGAGCACATACGGCTTGACATTCCATCAGTGGCACACCCACAGTCCAATGGTCAAGCAGAAAGGGATAATCAAGAGATTTTGAGAGGCATCAAGCCCAGGCTTATGGTTCCTTTGCATAGAACACTGTGTTGTTGGGTAGAAGAATTATCATCTGTGTTATGGAGCATCAATACCACACCCAACAGATCAATAGGATACACACCATTCTTCATGGTCTATGGAGCGGAGGCGGTTCTCCCCAGTGATATCCATCATGATACACCTCTTGTTACGGCTTATGTTGAAGCGGACAACAAGACAGCACGCCAAGATGCTTTGGACCAGTTGGATGAAGAGCGTGACATAGCAGCTGCTCGCTCAGCGATTTACCAACAGGATCTTCGTCGTTATCACAGTCGCCGAGTTAAAACCAGAACCTTTCAAGAGGGAGATTTGGTGCTTCGGCTCATCCAAGACCAGACTGATATGCATAAGCTATCCCCACCTTGGGACGGACCTTTTGTGGTCAGCAAGAATCTGCACAACGGGTCATACTATCTGATCGATATTCGAGAGCATAAAGACTCACGTACATCAGAGGAAGAGACCAACAGGCCGTGGAACATAGCTCATCTTCGGCCTTACTATACCTGAGCCATTGGCTCCACTTATGTACATATTGCGATGATGTATATATTATGATTAAATATAATAAACCGGAACCTCAGCTAAAGCGGGGTATCTGTTCTTTTACATCATGTGTGGTTACACGGAGTTGTTCTAAAGCGGCCTCCGGTTTACCCCTTGAGTTAGCTTTTCAAAAGCATCATGTTATATCACTTGGGGGCTTGGTCATGTCTGAACCAATGCAATACCTCTTGATAGGCGAGAGCCACCAGATCACTTGGGGACTTGGTCACGTCTGAACCAGTCATGCCTCTTGATCGGCCTAAGGCCACAGAATCACTTGGGGGCTTGGTCGAACCCGAACCATTGCCATGCCACTTGATCGGCATCAATGCCACGGTTTCAATTGGGGACCTGGCTGACTTGAACCATAGCTACACCTATCGGGAGCTTGGTCGTGTCCGACCATGGTAACGCCATCTGATCATCTCAAATAAGCCTCTTTTTGCAAACGGTTTTGTCATTGCCTTTGCTTCACATTTTTCTTTGAAAGATATTTCTTTCTTTTTATTGCGTTTTTTAAACCGACAATGTTTTAAGCCGGTTCAAACTATCAATTGACGGAACACGATCCATTTTAATCTGGAGACTATTTGCTCGGTTTGATTTTTTGTTAACATCCTATTACGGAGTAACACGGTGTTTATTATAACCCGGCACGGTTTACATGGTAAACCGGCATCATATGTATACAGGAGCTGCTATCTCCTCCAATAGTGTGGGTTTATAAAACTCCGCTTCAAGATTGGCCAAGCCAACTTCACGTCCAACGATGGCAGGTATTATGTATCTCAAAATTTGGTCATATACTTAAAAATTTCGGATGTTTTGATTTCATGTATGCAGACATCATATTCCGCCTGACGGTACAACCGCGGTGGTACTTTAAGATTTTTATTGCAGAAAGTACTTTGGAAAGTTCATCACCCAAAGGAAGAGCAAGTTGCAGTAATTATGCATGAAGGCATATCAGCATCAAAAGTATCAGCTAGCCTATTACAAGGCAACACGGTGCCCACAATAAGATCATTGTTTTTCGCAAGGGAGAAGCAGTTTTAAACCGGCTTCCAATTCAAGCTTGGTCACCAGCCCGGCCTGATGGTTGTGGGTCATCCCGCGCCGCTTCAGCTTCAGTTTCTCTACCCAGCGGCTGGAAATCAACAGTTGTCCAGTCGATTCCCATTAATGCTTGAAAGACAGCTTCATCATGGATCAGCAACGACGGGTCAATATCGGGATCACAAGTATGCTTACGGATTGGAGGGATAAGATTTTCCGCTTCATGAATTGGTGCAGCTACTCGCTTGTTTTGATTGTCATATTGGGCTTGATAATGAGACAAGTCTGCTTCTTCAGCCAATTGACAAGCTAGCGGACGCACCTCCCGGTTTATTGCTCGCAGATCCGCTTCACTAAACTCTGACCCATCTTCCTTCAAGATGGGATAGCCCTGAGCCGCTTCAATAGGGTCAAAATCCGGCACCCAAGCTTTTGCCCGGATTAAGGCATTGATTGCACCGGTTCGAGCAGCAGATTTCTTCAGCTCTTCAACCCGGGCAGGAAGCACCGACAGTTTCATCAGAGTGTCTTGAATCAAAGTGGGCGCCGGCTTGTTGTGGGATGCAGTACAGATGATTCGTTGTGCACCAACGTACAGTTGTTCGATCAACATGTAGGCGGCTTTCAATTTCTTCCTCACATCTGACCCCAAGTGACAAATGCGTGTCCCTGAAATATCACCAAGGGTTAACAAACTGGTAGCTCTGTAAGACGGCAGAATCAATTCAAAAATCAAACCGGCTTACCAAAGATAGCAGCGGTCATGGCATGGACGTGCCGCTTTATGCTGGTCAGTTCATCCACCACCGGTTTTAGTGCAGCCTCGGCGTCTTCTGCTTGTTTGGTTAAAGCGGATTTTTCAGTAGCCCAATCCGCCCGCTCCTTCTTGAAATCCTTCTTAAGCTGTTCCATGACGCTTAAGGCACTGATCAACTCCTCTTTTGCTTTTGAGGTTTCAGTCTGTTGGGACTTCAGATTTTCTTAGAGATCGGTGATTTGGGTCTCTTTTGTCTTCAGCTCAGCCTGCATACAGACAGTTATATGATTCAGCAAGCAGTGCAAGAATTGAAGCACCAACCACATAACAAGTTATGCACTTGGTGCTTGGGGGCTAATGCCTATTTGATCGTCATCTTTCAATTGACTACAAAGTCCCAAGCTCAATACAAGTATTCAACTTGGCACTTGGGGGCTAATGCCTATTTGCTCAAAAAAGTTCTGATGCGGAGATATTAATTATTTAAGTCCCGGTTTAACTACACTAAGTTGAACCGGCACTTGGGGGCTACGTCAGCGAATTTCGAGGCATTAAGATTTATATTAGTAAGTCCCGGTTTGAAAGAAGATTACAAACCGGCCCTTGGGGGCTAGGAGAGTCAGCAAGAATTGAAGCATACAAGCAGGAAAGAGCATATGGAAGTTACCTCATATTTATCTTTCATCATGTTAACCAGACCGGCTTCATAGTCACGACTGGTATACAGCCAGTTCAGATAGCCGGAATGGATGTCTTGGGCGTTCAGAGCAGCGTAAGTCGCCAGATCAACATTCCACTTGCCTTTGCCAAAGGTAGCAGATTCTTCCTTTGCAGTATGTTTAGACAAAGCGACAGGATTGCTTGGCTCTGTGCGACCAATGCCAGTAATGACAACCTCATCATCCTTGGCATCACCGGTTTGAACTGGGGCCATTGGCTTATCAGTAGGCTTTGTTGGATTGGTGGATTTCTCAATCCGGATGGGGCTTGTGGGCTGGTTGACAGGACTTGAGGTATCAATAGGCCTCTCTTCAGCAATAAGATCATCATCTCGCTGTGGTGGATCATTGGGTATGTCTTCAGGAATAGCTGCTTCAAGATCTGGTGTTTTGCCCGGTTCAGGGACGGCATCCTCCTCGGCCGCTTTATCCAGGCGAGCTTTTTTGCTCGGCCTAGGCTTGGCCCTGAAAGGAATAACAAAGTCAAATACAGCATATGTTCCAAGGTGATGTACCGGACATATTAAGATAAGTATGGCTTACCCAAGCACCATTTTGAGCGGTGGGAGCTGAGTAGCCGATGACTCGCCAGAGGATGAGTGGGAAGTGACCTGATAATCGGAGTCAGATGGATTAAGAGGTTGACGAAAACAGCCCGCTTTAGGACAAGCACCGACAAGCAAATTAGAGACCTCTGAACGGTGTTTCTGAACCGGACTGTTCGGTAAACCGGTGGAGGTAACTACCTGGCCGCTGTGCTGGGTTGTGCGGTGAGCTTCGTGTTGTTGGGTCTTCATAAGAAATTTGGGATCCAAGTAAGCAAGAGGATGAGAAAATTTAACTTTCCGGTTTGCCTGACGGATTTTTAGTGAAGGCAAAGATTCTGAATCGGAAGAGAGAATAATTACCTCTGCAGCATCAGCATGGCTGGCTTCGGCATCATCCTGACAAATATCACCATCAATAAGATGCATGAAAAATAAGCCAAGTGAGTCAAGCCCTACCTCAAGGTTCGGATTATCCACATCATCGTCAGGGGCCGGATTAGAGGATGTGGTGGTTCTTTTCCTGTGGGCACTCTTCTTCACATCTTTAGTCTTTTGCCGGGTTGATCTTTCTGGTTTGTCTGGTTTTTCTGGTTTCTCCTGCGGCGGTTTCTTGCTCCAAAACGGATCATTGCCCTGGTTACACAGACACTGACATCAAACAATGACCAGATATATCAATAACAGGTTCAGCAAAAAGAAAAATCAAACTCTTACAGCTGGCGGTTTGTTGGTGGCACAGAAGGGAAGCAGGCCGGTTTTAGCACAGATGTCTTTCGGTTCATTCAGCATCTTGTTCACAGCCTCTGTGATTTCTTCGTCAGTGAGCTGGATGTTAGCATGTCGCAGTGGGTCATCAACACTGCCAGTATACTCGCACATCAAACCGGAGCGCTGACTAAGGGGTAGTATGCTCCATGATATCCAACAGCGAGCGAGCTCAACCCCTGATAAACCGTTGGCCATAAAGGCTCTGAGCTTGGACAGTTGAGGAGCGTATTTGCTTCTCTCTTTGGTAGTCAACCTTTGCGGAAAGGGGTGTGTATTGCTAAGCCGCTCCGGATGAAAGTCAGGCAAAGGATTTTCACCAGCAGGGGAGGTGTCTTTGCAATAGAACCATGTTTGATTCCACTCTTTGGGGTGGCTATGCAGCTTGGCATGAGGGTATATGACCTCTTTCCTTTTCTGAATCGCCACACCGCCCAATTCCGTATTGGAACCATCAGAAAACTCAGTACGGCGGTTTAGATGGAAACAGTCTCTGAACAACTCCACTGTGGGATCCTCTTGAAAGAACGCCTCACAGAGCACTTGGAACTGACACATGTTTGTGATAGAGTTGGGACCAGTGTCTTGTGGGTGGAGTTGAAAATCGGCTAAAACGTCCCGGTAAAATTTAGAACCGGGCGGCTTAAAGCCCCGGGCTAAGTGATCTACGAAAACGACGACCTCTCCTTCTTGAGGTGTGGGAGGGCATTCTTTGCCAGGAGCCCTCCAATGGATAGTATCTTTGCTGCCTAAGGTGCCGATCAGGACTAAATCGTCCAGTTGAGCCTCTGTGACGCGAGAAGGAACCCAGTTGCACTCATATACTTGCTTGGCCATGATGAAATCTACAAGGTAGGTGATCCTGGTTCAAAAATGCATTGATTAAGGTACATTGATATGTGCAATGTTGAACCAGAAACAGATCTATCTAAACCGGAGTTTTATGAAGCAACAACATCTGGCGGTTCAACAAGGGGACTAATGGTATATACCGGTTTGGCAATTTTTTCTACAAAGTTAAACCGCCTGGTCTAAACATTGAAGCATATGAGTAAGTTTACAGAAACAGATTTCATAAGACTTCTCTACAGCGATGGATCTGAAGCAAGTTCAGAACATAAGGAAAATATTCAAGGTTCAAAAAAGAACAGTACTGAATCAATGGGCAGAGATACATATAGATCTATGGTCTTGAGGCATGAAACTGAAGGCGAATGCTAAAAACTACCGCTACACAGAGTAAGGATTCACAAATGCATCTAGGAGTTATCGTATGAACACGAAACAGGCGATGAACACTAGAAGAACATGAAACCCTAGAGCAGATCTATGTTGAAAAGAACAGAAGACTTACTGGAGATGAGAAAGACGCGGAAGGTTGCCGCGGTGCTCTGGTGCGCCCAGGTTGATGCAGCGGCCAAGGTTGATGCAGAGGTTGACGGTGGCGGCGGAGCTCCGAAGCTGGGCGACGTGAGGAAGACGAAGCACAAGGGCACGGAGGGGAAAAAGAAATGACCCTTTGGTCCTATTTATAAGGCAAGGGATAGGAGTCAGGCGCGAAAATCAAGGGACCGTGGGTTTGGAAACGAAGATGTCGCCTTAATTGTCGCAGACCTATTAAGGTCCTTTATAATAGGTGACGTCACGCCGGTTTACAACGACCAGAGAAGATGACATCACGGCGGTTCAACAAATTACAAGAAGATATTGAAGATGAAGATTTTTGCTAAAGGATTGACATGAACATGTTCAAATCAATCTGGGGCCTAATGTTGGGGATATCACTACTAGGCGTAAACCGGCCTATCTGGGCCGGGTTAACTTCGTCAGTAGTTAAGTATGTTAAAGCCCAAGAAGGCAGATGAGGGCTCAAGGCCCATAGTCGGTTCAAGGCCTGTAGCCGTAAACCGCCGTTGATATTTAAACTTGTATTGTAACTTAGGGATAAGTAGAGACCAAACCGGACACATCTATGAGCCGGTATTGGGCTCTGTGAACCGATGGGCGTCACCCGTGTATATAAGGGGACGACCCGGCGGCGGTTCAAGGACAACAGACAACAACTCGAGACATAGGCGAAGCTTGTTTGCTCCCTGGTCATCGAAACCCCATCAATTCCATCACAACTAGACGTAGGCTTTTACCTTCATCGAAGGGGCCGAACTAGTATAAACTCTCTTGCGTCCCTGTGTCCACTTTAACCCCTTCAAGCTAACCCGTTGCGATGGCTCCATGACTAAGTCCTTTCTCTAGGACATCTGCCGTGACAAAACCACGACAACTGTGGATAGTCTTACTACCAAAGCCACATGACACGATTATGATTGAAATCCCAATGACTCCCACACACACAAAAAACACAGCATGCTTGTCACACGAATGTAGGAATGTATAAAAGGTTATTTCCCTCTTGTTGAACATAACGGGAGGGTTGTGTAGCCGGTTAGCCTGTTCGCTCATCAAACTTGAGGTCTCGGGTTCGATAACTAAACTTGAGCATAATTTGTGCCAGGAGGATTCTTTGACTGGTCAAAATGTTTTCTAGGGTTTGCACGCTTCACACTCTCTCTCAAGTATATATATACATGCTGGAGCCTCAGCGCTTGTAGTTGCTCTCTTCACACTCTCTCGCCCTCTCCCGCTGGAGCCTCGGCGCTTGTAGTTGCTCTCTTCACACACTCTCGCCCTCTCCAGATCTAAACAAGACTTGTTTGGCCTCTCTCTCCACTCACTGCTGCTCAAAGAGCCGGCAGGATCCATCCGCCGGGAAGGGAAGGAGGCTTAACGTTGTCGCCATCGGCGAGGGACTACCGGCGCAGCTGTTCACTTTCCACCCAGCGGCGGCGCGGGAGGGCCTCCGACCCCTTCTTCTTCGCCGTCGTCCCGTCGCCCACCGAACCACGTCCCAAGAACCTTAATGTATAATTTACTTACTCCACATGCATTGCTCTAGCTGCATGTATACCATGAATCTAGGACGTGGTTCAAAGAGGAAAGGAGTGGGGGAAAGTAGTGGGAAAAGTTGTATATAGCATGAATCTAGGACGTGGTTCAAAGAGGAAATGAAGGGGGAAAGTTGTATAGCATGAATCTAGGACGTGGTTCAAAGTGGAAAGGAATGGGGGAAAGTAGTGGGGAAAGTTGTATCGCATAAATCTAGGACGTAGTTCAAAGAGGAAAGGAAGGGGTGAAAGTACTAGTTCAAAAAGGAAAGGAAGGGACAAGGCTGTAGAGTTTGAGCAGGACTAGATTTGTTGCGCTCACATAGGGAAAGGTGTCTAAAGATAAAAAACTGGGACCAACACAAATATGCTCCTTGGTTGTTTGTTCTTTGTTGCAACAGACTGTGCATGACCACAGTACATCGGTAGATGCACATGGTCCTGGTGCGTCCACTGTCTCGTGCAACTCATTAGCTGTTGTTAATCTAAGGCCCTGTTTGGATAAAAACTCCCTAGTCCCTACTTGCTTGGTTCCAGGGACTAAACATGGACTAGAGGTTATTAAATGACATGCTAAAAGACCATGTTACCCCTAGTAATGAACTAATAGAGACAACGTGCGATGCGTGGCAGGGGTAACTATTGGCAAAAGTCCCAAAAAGACTCCCTCGGGGTCTTCTTTCTTTAGTCCCAAATGCCCACTTTTAGTCCCTAAAAGTCCCTCCTGTTTGGTTTAGATGAGACTGACACGGAGTTTTTTTAGTCCCTACACCAAAATGTCCCTGTAAACAAACACCCTCTAATAATACAGCTGGAAAATTGATGCAATGCCACAGTTAAAAGCAAATTACATGTTTAACAA
The DNA here is from genome assembly GCF_018294505.1 of Triticum aestivum. NCBI lineage: Eukaryota > Viridiplantae > Streptophyta > Magnoliopsida > Poales > Poaceae > Triticum > Triticum aestivum. Next base: position 14,943,056 of record NC_057803.1, read on the forward strand.
ATTTTATTGTTAATATAATCTCTATGTTAATATTAATCAATGCCACCGTTTGAGAAATGCTACTGTCTTGCTTTCTTTCCCATTTAGATAAGGTAGATGCTTCTTTTTGTTGGCTTCTGTGTCATCCACTGTTATTGACCACTAATTGTTTCCTTTGCACCTCTGTGTAAACAGGGTTATCTACTTCACCTTGTTGCCATTGTGACCTTTTGTTGCACTGCACAAAACACTTTTGTTTTAAGAGTGTTTTGTGCAGTTCAACCAAAATGTCACACCGACAACGTTGCTTGATTGCTTGATCTTAGTGGAACTACATAAGAGGAGATCTTACTTCCTATCCGTTAAGGCGAATTTGGTTCAGATCTTCTTCTTGTGAGTTGTTTGAATTCCGCATCATGAGAGGTCAGTACTAGCCTTCTTTCACATGATTCTGTAGTGTGCTTTCATATGTTGTTCTACTTGTACGATAATGTTGCTTGATTTTAGTGAACTGCACAAATGGAGACAAGACTTCCAATCTATATGTGCACCATAATATCCCATTGAGGTACGATAAGGATATTTCACAACTGCTGGCCTATATTTTGCCACTTTCATTAGAAAATTAAGTTTAGTACTATACTTGTGCTCCCTAATTGACATGCCAAATCTTACATTGAAGGCGAAGCTTGTCTGTTATTGAACCAAGTGATGAAGGGGAAGAACAAGCGGAAGAAAATTAGGGATGCTAGCATTTAGTAGTCCTCTTGTCTTTGCACAATAGGATCATCTTCCTCTGAAGAATAATATGGAGTACGTGAAGTGACTAGTTCTGATTATGCCAGGATGAAGAAGCCATGTCTATCTTCTCATCAGAAGGAGCATTTGAAGGATGGTTACATTACACCCCACAAGACCAAACTAACTTCAGCTCAGAAGGACTGACAAATCTCCATTTTTTGCTGTGATGCGTGAGTACAATGTTGTTCTAGGATTCTTTCTGGTGAGTTCCATTTTTCTAAAAGTGTGCTCCACATGGACCATGCATGTGCCTGTTGAAACTATCAATTCATAGTACAGTTTGCTTTATACTAATCACTTTTTTGTATTTGTGCAAACAGGGGTGCTCAGCTTGATTTCAATGGGAACTGCACAAAATGTTCATGAATACATCGAATCATTCATTTCCACCACAAGAAAGGAGGTGCTGATAAGTTCAAGGCATTGCAACATATAAGGGTGAAATCGTACAAGCTACGCATGAATTTGGTTGATTTTGGTGGAACTGCACAAAAAGAACAGCTGGTTTATTTAGCACGAGGTGCCATGTCAATGTCCGAACTGATGGCAAACCCTGCTCATTCACAATCGTAGGCATTTGATATTTTGGAATGGGACAACCTTGTCAAATTTTGCTCATTGATTTTAGCAAGACATGTGTTTGATATTTTCGAATGGGACGTCCTTTGCTGTCAGCAGCGTCGATCAATTTTTTCTTTATTCTTTAGTTGTGAACTAAATATTGCCTCTGACATGTGAGTCGCTGAGATGCATAATCATTGATTGTTTTGAATGTTCTCTATGAATTGCCAGGCTTGTGTGTTTGATTGCAATGTATAGAAATACTAAAAAGTTGCTCAAACTCTTTGTACTCCTTCTGTTCCTTTTTACTTCACACATTGTGAAAGTGCATACTTTTTTGTATAAGATTGGTCAAAGTAGAGATACTTTGACTGCAGACAAAACTTGTATGCAAACTAGACAGGACCGGAGGGAGTACATGTGAAACTGCTGCAAACAAGGTGATCACCTGATACGTCTCCAATGTATCTATAATTTTTGATTGCTCCATGCTATATTATCTACTGTTTTGGACTATATTGGGCTTTATTTTCAACTTTTATATTATTTTTGGGACTAACCTATTAACCGGAGGCCCAGCCCAGAATTGATGTTTTTTTGCCTATTTCAGTGTTTCAAATAAACGGAATATCAAACGGAGTCCAAATGGAATAAAATCTTCGGGAACGTGATTTTCTCACCGAACGTGATCCAGCAGACTTGGACCCTGCTCCAAGGAACAAAAGAGGTGGTCACGAGGGTGGGGGCGCCCCCCCTAGGGCGCACCCCCCTGCCTCATGGGCCCCTCGTTGCTCCTCCGGCGTACTTCTTCCTCCTATATATACACACATACCCCCAAACGATTACAACAGGAGCCAAAAACCTAATTCCACCGCCGCAACTTTCTGTATCCACGAGATCCCATCTTGGGGCCTGTTCCGGAGCTCCGCCGGAAGAGGGCCGACATCACGGAGGGCTTCTACATCATCCTAGCCCCTCCAATGAAGTGTGAGTAGTTTACCTCAGACCTTCGGGTCCATAGTTAGTAGCTAGATGGCTTCTTCTCTCTCTTTGAATCTCAATACAAAGTTCTCCCCCTCTCTTGTGGAGATCTAGTCGATGTAATCTTCTTTTTGCGGTGTGTTTGTTGAGACCGATGAATTGTGGGTTTATGATCAAGTCTATCTATGAGTAATATTTGAATCTTCTCTGAATTCTTTTATGTATGATTGGTTATCTTTACAACTCTCTTCGAATTATCCGTTTGGTTTGGCCAACTAGATTGGTAATTCTTGCCATGGGAGAAGTGCTTAGCTTTGGGTTCGATCTTGCGGTGTCCTTACCCAATGACAGAAGGGGCAGCAAGGCACGTATTGTATCGTTGCCATCGAGGATAACAAGATGGGGTTTATTTCATATTGCATGAATTTATCTCTCTACATCATGTCATCTTGCTTAAGGTGTTACTTTGTTTTTAACTTAATACTCTAGATGCATGTTGGATAGCGGTCGATGAGTGGAGTAATAGTAGTAGATGCAGAATTGTTTCAATCTACTTGTTATGGACATGATGCCTATATACATAATCATGCCTAGATATTCTCATAACTATGCTCAATTCTGTCAATTGCTCAACAGTAATTTGTTCACCCACCGTAGAATACTTATGCTCTTCAGAGAAGCCACTAGTGAAACCTATGTCCCACGGGTCTATTCTCATCATATCAATCTCCATCACTTTAATCTTGCTTTTATTTTTACTTTGCTTTTACTTTTTACTTTGCATCTTTATACCAAAAATACCAAAAATATTATATCTATCAGATCTCACTCTCGTAAGTGACCGTGAAGGGATTGACAACCCCTAATCGCGTTGGTTGCGAGTAGCTATCGCTTTGTGCAGGTACGAGGGACTTGAGCGTGGGCTCCTACTGGATTGATACCTTGGTTCTCAAAAACTGAGGGAAATACTTACACTACTCTGCTGCATCATCCCTTCCTCTTCGGGGAAAACCAATGCCAGCTCAAGACGTAGCAAGAAGGATTTCTGGCGCCGTTGCATTACATTATTTGCCATTTGCCTCTCGTTTTCCTCTCCCCCAATTCACCCTTGCCGTTTTATTTGCCGTCTCTCTCTATCCTCCCTCTCTATTTACCTCTTTTTGCCCGCTTGCTTTTTTTGCTCGTGTGTTAGATTGCTTGTTTGTCGCGATGGCTCAACCGAGATTTGGTGATCTCCACCTCAAAAAGTTAGAGGAGATCGAAACCAACGTTAGGAAGTTTATGGTTTTGCAATTTGAGCATAATAATTTCTTTAGAAACGAGCTTAAGGAAAAAAATTATGAGTTATATGAATAAAGAGCTAGATGATATGTCTAAAGAATTTGATGGTATAAGATCCCAAATTGCTCGTCTAGAAAAGATGACTGCTGAAATTTCAGATATGCAAGCCACCTTAGTTAATATAAGATGGCCGCTAAACCGGATTCCTATGAAAATCAAGATGAAGATCTAAAAGTTATTGATGTATCTCCTATTAAATCTTTATTTTGCAATATGAATCTTGATGAAACTGAATATGATCTTCCTTTACCTAGAAGGCGTTCTAAAAATTCGGAGTATTTAGATCTTAACGATGAAATTGATGAAAGTGGGATTGAAAGAAATAAAAATCTAGATGTTGCTAAACCCACTATATTGTATTTCAAGGAATTTAATTATGGAAGTTGCTCTTTAATTGATTGTGTTTCCTTGTTGCAATCCGTGCTAAATTCTCCACATGCTTATAGTCAAAATAAAGCCTTCACCGAACATATTGTTGATGCCTTGATGCAATCTTATGAAGAAAAACTTGAGTTGAAAGTTTCTATCCCTAGAAAACTATATGATGAGTGGGAACCAACTATTAAAATTAAAATAAAAGATCATGAGTTTTATGCTTTGTGTGATTTGGGAGCTAGTGTCTCTACTATTCCCAAGACTTTGTGTGATTTACTAGATTTTCGTAATTTTGATGATTGCTCTCTAAACTTGCATCTTGCGGATTCCATTATTAGGAAACCTATGGGAAGGATTAATGATAATCTTATTGTTGCAAATAGGAATTATGTGCCCATAGATTTCATTGTTCTTGATATAGATTGCAATCCTTCTTGCCCTATTATTCTTGGTAAACCTTTCCTTAGAACGGTTGGTGCGGTTATTGATACGAAGGAAGGGAATATTAGATTTCAATTTCCTTTAAAAAGGGCATGGACCACTTTCCAAGAAAGAAAATAAAATTACCATATGAAACTATCATGAGAGCCACTTATGGATTGCCTACCAAAGATGGCAATACCTAGATCTATCCTCGCTTTTATGCCTAGCTAGGGGCGTTAAACGATAGCGCTTGTTGGGAGGCAACCCAATTTTATTTTTATTCCTTGCTTTTTGCTCCTGCTTAGTAATAAATAAATTATTTAACCTCTGTTTTGTTTGTGTTTTTTGTGTTTAATTAGTGTTTGTGCCAAGTAGAACCGTTGGGAAGACTTGGGGAAAGTCTTGTTGAACTTGCTGTAAAAAACAGAAACTTTAGCGCTCGCTAGAACTGCTGTCATTTTTATTTGAAGAGTGTTATTTAGTTAATTATTTTTGAAGATGATTAATATATGAATTACTCACGTCCAGAAATTTATTTTAGAATTTTGGGGTTCCAGGTCTTGTGCTAGCTACAGATTACTGCAGACTGTTCTGTTTTTAACAGATTCTGTTTTTCGTGTGTTGTTTGCTTATTTTGATGAATCTATGGCTAGTAAAATAGTTTATAATCCATACAGAAGTTGGAATACAGTAGGTTTAACACCAATATAAATAAATAATGAGTTCATTACAGTACCTTGAAGTGTTCTTTTGTTTTCTTTCGCTAATGGAGCTCACGAGTTTTCTATTTTGAGTTTTGTGTTGTGAAGTTTTCAAGTTTTGGGTGAATTCTTTTGATGGATCATGGAACAAGGAGTGGCAAGAGCCTAAGCTTGGGGATTCCCATGGCACCCCCAAGATAATCCAAGGACACCAAAAAGTCAAAGCTTGGGGATGCCCCGGAAGGCATCCCCTCTTTCGTCCACTTCCATCGGTAATTTACTTGGAGCTATATTTTTATTCACCAACATGATATGTGTTTTGCTTGGAGCGTCTTGTATTATTTGTGTCTTTGTGTCTTAGTATGACACAATCATCCTTTCTGTACACACCTTTTGAGAGATCCATACATGAATTAAAATTTGATAGAATACTCTATGTGCTTCACTTATATCTTTTGAGCTAGATAACTTTGCTCTATGTGCTTCACTTATATCTTTTGAGCGTTATAATTTTGCTATATGTGCTTCACTTAGATATTTTAGATCACGGTGGTGGATTTGTTTTAAAGAAACTATTGATCTCTCATGGTTCACTTAAATTATTTTTGAGAGTCTCTTAATAGCATGGTAATTTGCTTAATAATATTATGCTTGCTATTCAAGATTTGTGAAACTTTCTTTTGAGTGTGTTGAATACTAAGAAAAGATTGAAGCATGATAATTGTTTTGAGATATGGAGATGATAATATTAAAGTCATGCTAGTTGAGTAGTTGTGAATTTAAAGAATACTTGTGTTAAGGGTTGTGATTCCCGTAGCATGCACATATGGTGAACCGTTATGTAACGAAGTCGGAGCATGATTTATTTATTGATTGTCTTCCTTATGAGTGGCGGTCGGGGATGAGCGATGGTCTTTTCCTACCAATATATCCCCCTAGGAGCATGCGCGTAATACTTTGCTTTGATAACTTCTAGATTTTTGCAATAAGTATATGAGTTCTTTATGACTAATGTTGAGTCCATGGATTATACGCACTCTCACCCTTCCACCTTTGCTAGCCTCTCGAATATCGTGCACCTTTCGTCGGTATCATACACCTACAATATACCTTCCTCAAAACAGCCACCATACCTACCTATTATGGCATTTCCATAGCCATTCCGAGATATATTGCCATGCAACTTTCCACCATCTAGTTCATCATGACACATTCATCATTGTCATATTGCTTACCATGATCATGTAGTTGACATAGTATTTGTGGCAAAGCCACCGTTCATAATTTCTTCATACTTGTCACTCTTGATTCATTGCATATCCCGGTACACCGTCGGAGGCATCCATATAGAGTCATACTTTGTTTTAGAATTGAGTTGTAATCATTGAGTTGTAAATAAATAAAAGTGTGATGATCATCATTCAATAGAGCATTGTCCCAATAAAAAAAGAGAGAGAAAGGCCAAAGAAAAAAAAAGGCCCAAAAAAAAGAAAATAAATAAAAAGGGGCAATGCTACTATCCTTTTACCACACTTGTGCTTCAAAGTAGCACCATGATATAGCGAGTCTCATATATTGTGCTCCAAAGTAGCACCATGTTCTTCATATAGAGAGTCTCATATGTTGTCACTTTCATATACTAGTGGAAATTTTACATTATAGAACTTGGCATGTATATTCCAATAATGGGCTTCCTCAAATTGCCCTAGGTCTTCGTGAGCAAGCAAGTTGGATGCACACCCACTAGTTTATTTTGTTGAGCTTTCATACATTTATAGCTCTAGTGCATCCGTTGCATGGCAATCCCTACTCACTCACATTGATATCTATTGATGGGCATCTCCATAGCCCGTTGATATGCCTAGTTGATGTGAGACTATCTTCCCCTCCTTTTTGTCTTCTCCACAACCACCATTCTATTCCACCTATAGTGCTATATCCATGGCTCACGCTCATGTATTGCGTGAAGATTGAAAAAGTTTTGAAAAAGTTAAAGTATGAAACAATTGTTTGGCTTGTCATCGGGGTTGTGCATGATTTGAATACTTTCTGTGGTGAAGATGGAGCATAGCCAGACTATATGATTTTTTAGGGATAACTTTCTTTTGCCATGTTATTTTGAGAAGACATAATTGCTTTATTAGTAATCTTGAAGTATTATTATTTTTTATGTCAATATAAACTTTTGTCTTGAATCTTTCTACTCTGAATATTCATACCACAATTAAGAAGATTTGCATTGAAATTATGCCAAGTAGCAGTCCGCATCAAAAATTCTCTTTTTATCATTTACCTACTCGAGGACGAGCAGGAATTAAGCTTGAGGATGCCTGATACGTCTCCAACGTATCTATAATTTTTGATTGCTCCATGCTATATTATCTATCATTCATTTCCACCACAAGAAAGGAGGTGCTGATAAGTTCAAGGCGTTGCAACATATAAGGGTGAAATCATACAAGCTACGCGCGAATTTGGTTGATTTTGGTGGAACTGCACAAAAAGAACAGCTGGTTTATTTAGCACGAGGTGCCATGTCAATGTCCGAACTGATGGCAAACCCTGCTCATTCACAATTGTAGGCATTTGATATTTTGGAATGGGACAACCTTGTCAAATTTTGCTCATTGATTTTAGCAAGACATGTGTTTGATATTTTCGAATGGGACGTCCTTTGTTGTCAGCAGCGTCGATCAATTTTTTCTTTATTCTTTAGTTGTGAACTAAATATTGCCTCTGACATGTGAGTCGCTGAGATGGATAATCATTGATTGTTTTGAATGTTCTCTATGAATTGCCAGGCTTGTGTGTTTGATTGCAATGTACAGAAACGCTAAAAAGTTGCTCAAACTCTTTGTACTCCTTCTGTTCCTTTTTACTTCACACATTGTGAAAGTGCATACTTTTTTGTATAAGATTGGTCAAAGTAGAGATACTTTGACTGCAGACAAAACTTGTATGCAGACTAGAAAGGACCGGAGGGAGTACATGTGAAACTGCTGCAAACAAGGTGATCACCTGATACGTCTCCAACGTATCTATAATTTTTGATTGCTCCATGCTAAATTATCTACTGTTTTGGACTATATTGGGCTTTATTTTACACTTTTATATTATTTTTGGGACTAACCTATTAACCGGAGGCCCAGCCCAGAATTGTTGTTTTTGCCTATTTCAGTGTTTCATATAAACGGAATATCAAACGGAGTCCACACGGAATAAAATCTTTGGGAACGTGATTTTCTCACCGAACGTGATCCAGGAGACTTGGACCCTACTCCAAGGAACAAAAGAGGCGGTCACGAGGTTGGGGGGCGCCCCCCCCTAGGGCGCGCCCCCCTACCTCATGGGCCCCTCGTTGCTCCTCCGGCGTACTTCTTCCTCCAATATATACACACGTACCCTCAAACGATCAGAACAGGAGCCAAAAACCTAATTCCACCGCCGCAACTTTCTGTATCCATGAGATCCCATCTTGGGGCCTATTCCGGAACTCCACCGGAAGAGGGTCGTCATCACGGAGGGCTTCTACATCATCCTAGCCCCTCCGATGAAGTGTGAGTTGTTTACCTCAGACCTTTGGGTCCATAGTTAGTAGCTAGATGGCTTCTTCTCTCTCTTTGAATCTCAATACAAAGTTCTCCCCCTCTCTTGTGGAGATCTATTTGATGTAATCTTCTTTTTGCGGTGTGTTTGTTGAGACCGATGAATTGTGGGTTTATGATCAAGTCTATCTATGAATAATATTTGAATCTTCTCTGAATTCTTTTATGTATGATTGGTTATCTTTGCAAGTCTCTTCGAATTATCCATTTGGTTTGTCCAACTAGATTGGTAATTCTTGCCATGGGAGAAGTGCTTAGTTTTGGGTTCGATCTTGCGGTGTCCTTACCTAGTGACATAAGGGGAAGCAAGGCACATATTGTATCGTTGCCATCGAGGATAACAAGATGGGGTTTATTTCATATTGCATGAATTTATCTCTCTACATCATGTCATCTTGCTTAAGGCTTTACTCTGTTTTTAACTTAATACTCTAGATGCATGTTGGATAGCGGTCGATGAGTGGAGTAATAGTAGTAGATGCAGAATCGTTTCGATCTACTTGTTACGGACATGATGCCTATATACATAATCATGCCTAGATATTCTCATAACTATGCTCAATTCTGTCAATTGCTCAAAAGTAATTTGTTCACCCACCGTAGAATACTTATGTTCTTGAGAGAAGCCACTAGTGAAACCTAAGGCCCCCGGGTCTATTCTCATCATATCAATCTCCATCACTTTAATCTTGCTTTGCTTTTTACTTTGCTTTTACTTTTTACTTTGCATCTTTATACCAAAAATACCAAAAATATTATATCTATCAGATCTCACTCTCGTAAGTGACTGTGAAGGGATTGACAACCCCTAATCGTGTTGGTTGCGAGTAGCTATTGCTTTGTGCAGGTACGAGGGACTTGAGCGTGGGATCCTACTAGATTGATACCTTGGTTCTCAAAAACTAAGGGAAATACTTACGCTACTCTGCTGCATCATCCCTTCCTCTTCGGGGAAAACCAACGCAAGCTCAAGGCGTAGCATCACCCTGGGAATAATGCTAGTACGTATTGTTTTGCGTTTTCATCCACTGTCAATGATACAGGAATTCGAACTAATCAAAATAAATTCATTCATACATGGTCGGATTTCATATAAACATGCTGGATTTCATTACATTTCATACATTCTTCAACTAAAAAGGGGTGCGCTGGAGGTATAATTAATTAACCGAAGATACCCACATGTGTCCCGCTGAGCCGAACAGAAGCTTCACTGAATTAACTGCAGGTGCAGTTGCGTAACTGACATGTGGCCTATTGGGCACACGTGTCAGTCAGCCAACTGCACCAGCAGTTTAGTAGAAGCAGCATTCTTCTCCAGCGCAGCTATCCGACTCCACGTCACCGCCAAGAAGCTAACCGGCCGTCAATGATCAACCCGCCTAGCTTGGCTTCAACCGGAGGGTAGCAGCGGTGGCCTTACTTGGACCCGAGTGGCGGCGACCTACCGTGTTCTACTCTTCCTCGTTTTCTATGTGGCGCAGCCTCGTTGGCAGCGGGGCGGGGCCTCGGCGGAGCCGGCGATGTCCTATGTCTCGTTGCCGACAGGGTGGGGCCTCGGCTGAGCCGGCGATGTCCTCTGCCTCGTTGTTGGTGCGGCGGGGCCTCGGCGGAGCCGGCGGTGTCCTCTGCCTCGTTGTTGGCGCCGCGGGGCCTCGGCGGAGCAGGGCCTCGTCGACACCAGTGGAGCGGGGACTCGTCGGAGCCGGCATTGTCCTCTGCCTCGTCCTCGGTCTCGCCAAACAGCACCTCGCCCGCTTCATCGCCCTCTTTGCTAGCCTCTTTTTAGGCGGCCGCAGCCTCCGCCACCTGCATGCGGTACCGCAAGCGCTCGAGGCGGCCCTTGCGGGCGGAGCGGTATGAGTCGAGAAGCGCCTCCTGCTCCGCCCGCTCCGCGGCGATCTGCTCCTCCACCTGCCGGTGCTCCTGGAGGAGATGGTGGTTGTAGGCGGCGTCGGCCTGCGCCTCCCGGAACTTCTCCTCACGCATCTCACTCACCCTATCCATATATTGTGCACGGGCCTCGCCGATGGTCATGGTGCAATGCACCGGCGAGGATGGCGCGGAGGAGGGGGTTGGCGCCGGATCGTCGACTACCATGTTCTTCATTGGGACGTCGTTGTCCTCCGGCTGCCTGCCGGCCAGCCGGTTGGCAGCAATGGCTGCCATCTCATTGTGGTCCGTCGTCCGCCCGTCCCGAAGACCGTTGGAGCGCGAGGAAGCCATGGTGGGCAGTAGTGGTGTGGAGAGGAGAAAGGGAATGGATGCGGATGACTACGGCTATGGCCGGCGCAGCAGTTTATATAGCAATGGTGGGCGGGCGGAGGGACGGACGTGCGGCGCCGGAGTAGCCGCCTCGGCAACTGCGTATCATTAATGTGGGCGGAAGATGGACAGACGGACGGCACTTGTGTCGTTTGAAGGCAGAGCAATTGCCTGCACCGGGAAGCGGGGCGGGCGACGCTGACTGTTTTGGGCGGAAAGCGCGCAAGGGCGAGGAGATGACTTTACTTGGAGAGGATGACAACGGGGACCCACCAGGTCCATAGCCTCACATACGCAAGTGCCTCCTTATTATTTATATATATATAACTAAACTTTATTTTGCTTCCTCCTGGTTTCCTGACATCACGGTCCCACACCATTGTCAACCTATGTAGTAGTCAATAAACGAGAGAATTTCACAAGAAGCGGCCGACAGCTGGGACCAAGCAGCTCGAGCAGTATTTGTGTTTTTGAGGTGTGAGAACTTCAGAGTTTTTCGATGTTTATCCCAGATATTAATTTTTCTCCTCTGAACAACAACGAAAACAGCGCTGCAGGTATTAACTGGGCGGGCTGTGGCCAATCTAGCCCAGGCCAGATATCCAGCCCAGATATTAATTTTTTTCAAGCTGAAAATGGCTAGCCCAGCTATACATTTTTTAGGAATATCCAGGCAAGGTCAAGTTGTTATTCTCCGCCCCGCTGGGCTGCAAATCTTTCTTAGGAGGGATGCATTAGGCTTAACAAGAAAATGGGCTTTAAGAAATAATAAATGGGATGTAATTATAAAAACTGGGCAGTAACTATAAAAAAATGCACCAAACACGTGATTACTTTATAAAATATTATTTTTGGATATTGAAAATTTTAATTTCATTAATTATTGCGAGCGTAATGTTTTGTTGGATTTTTACGTAATATAAATTTATATTGAAATTGTATTTAATCTGACTAGAAATGTTGGGATAAAAATATTTTGGATCCCATGAAAATGTGGGAAATTTTATTGAATTTTGTTTTGAACGGTTGGTTGAAATGGGCTGTACTTTTAACAAACTGTAAATGGGTTGTAGTAAATTCCATTAGAATTCAAAAATGGGCTACACATTCTTACAAATCTCAAATGGGCTATAAGTTCTCTGCCACACACTTCTGGCCCTACTAAGTTGACGCGTCCCCTAAAAACAGAGTTGACGCGTATGCAAGGCTTTGTCAACTTATAGTCAATACACGGTTCTAGCAGCAGTGGCCGTTGGATGCCGTGCTTATTCTTCAATCTCGGATATTCTAGCTTCACCCGCCCAAAAAAATGATTCCTCCCCCTGACATCTGGGGCGCACCATTTTGGAAGCTGGCCTGTGGGCCTACTAAGTTGACGTACCAAGGGCTTTGTCAACTTAGTCAATATAAATGATTCTAGCTGCAGTGACCATACGATGTCCATCCAACGGCCGTCGTGCTTCTTCAACCTCTGGTCTTCTTGCTCCAGCCGCCCAAAGCAGTGCCGGTCGTGCCGCCTGCTCCTGCCTCCCGTGGCAAGCTGTGCTGCCGTGGAGGCCTCACCGCCCCCTACTACTCCCACCGCTGGCCAGGCCATCCCTCCACTCACCCACACCCCCTGTTATTCTACGGCGACGGTAGCACAGCCGAACCAGTGAACCCTCGTATTCATCTCCGTGTGTGCATCCACTATCGTGTCTTCCCCGACTCCACGTCGTCCCCTTCCTAGGCCTCGCCGTCGTCCACCGCCCTGGTGCTCTCGGAGCGGCGTGGTCAACATGGTCAAGGAACGACTTCCATCGGACGTGGACTGTACGTGGAGAGGCTGACAGCTGGGTCCATGGCAGCCGCAAGGAAGTGCCTCCTTATTACGCACAAAATAATTATTCCTCCACCTAACAACGGGGACCCACCGGACGGGCCACCGTATTTCACGAAAAAATGATTTGCCCCCTGACTACTAGGACCCATGAGCTACATCTTCACACGCAAGGAAGTGCGTCCGGGAAAAAACGATTTGCCCCCCTAACTACTAGGACCCACCAGCTGCATCTTCGCACGCAAGGAAGTGCCTGACAGTCGGGACCCACCTGGTCGAAGCGTACGTAGCGTTGTCATTCTGGTCGCGAACGTGTACGTACACATATACTGGTGGATGTAGAGGCATGCACGTGTCCTAGTAGAGGCGCGTACTTGTCGTAGTGGAGGCGTGCACGTAGCATGTACACGTACGTACAGCGGCCAGGGTGCAAGAAAGAAAATACGGCCACGTATGTGTACATACGGGCAGGGTCTCGAACGCCTACTCGCGCATACGTACGGCCAGGGCTCGTGTACATGGCTGGGTGAGAACGGAGAAACAACGTCATCGTCGTGTTCATGGGGAGGCAACGGAATGCGTCGTGTTCGTCGGGAGGCAACGGAACGCGTGGGAGCCAACCGGCTGGGTCAGAACGGAATGCGTGGTCATGTTCATCGGAGGGCTTGGACGGAAAAGGCGATGGTAACGAGGCCTGGCGTACCGCAAAACGGAGGAAATAGACCTCCTACGTTCGGAACGGGGTCTTGTTGATCGGAAGGGGTGTGGTGTACCGCAAAACGGAGGAAACTGACCTCCTACAGTCGAAACGGGGGTCTTGTTGATTGGGAGGGGTGTGGCGTACCGCAAAACGGACGAAACGGACCTCCTACGGTCGAAACGGGGGTCCTGTTCATCGGGCGGGGTGTGGCGTACCGCAAAACGGACGAAACGGACCTCCTACGGTCGAAACGGGGGTCCTGTTCATCGGGAGGGCTGTGGCGTACCGCAAAATGGGACTCCATGGGATACTGTTCATCCCCACCGTCGACCTCCTCCAGCCTCCACGGGCTACCATCGACCTACTCCAGCCTCCATGGGCTCTTGTTCATCCAGCCTCCACCGCGCGCTACTCCACCGGCTATTGTTCAACCACCCCTCCACAGGCACCCCTCCACCGTCTATTGTTCATCCAGCCCTCCACACCACGGGGTCCTGTTCAACCATCCCTCCACGGGCACCCCTCCATCGTCTACTATTCATCCAGCCCTCCACCACACCACGGGGTCCTGTTCATCCAGAGGCAACACCACCTCTCATTGTTCATCCAACCCCCCCCCCTCGCAACACTCACTATTCATCCCAGAGGCAGCATCGATCGGCTTCAGTTAGCAGCAATAGCGAAGGAATCGCTCGATCGGGTTCAATTAACAGCCATCAATCGATCGCTCGGGTTCAGTAACATGTAGCCTGCAGTCCAATCGCTCGGGTTCAGTTAGAGCCCAATGCCTCGCACACATGCGCGTATGTGTATGAGAGAAACGTGCATCGCTCGGCCCCCGACCTCCCACCGTAACTGGGAACTCCCCGAAATTTTCCCCCCCCTCGCTTCTACCACGGTTTTTTCCGTCATGGACGGCCCAAAGAATGTCATGCAGCTGCGTCTCAGGCCCGCCCAGGAAGAAAAGCCCATTTTCTGTCATGATTTTTTGTCATAGAAGTAGGATCCCACCACATCTATAATGATACCGGGTTTTGTCACAATTATCGTCATAGAAGTGTCATACGCATGACAGAAAAAATTTCGTTCGGCCCAAAATGTCACAGATGCGTCTTTTTTTGTAGTGTATCATGCCATCTTTTAACTTTTTCTTTAAACAACTTGGCATTCCCATAGGCTTGGGTTATCCATTCATCAAGTGAGCTAATGTCAAATAACCTCTTCTCACCGGCAAGTTCGAAATCATAATTGAGCTCTTTAATAGCCCAATATGCCTTATGTTCTAGCTCAAGAGGTAAGTGACATGCATTTCCATAAACCATTTTATACGGAGACATACCCATAGGATTTTTATAAGCAGTTCTATAAGCCCATAATGCATCATCAAGTTTCTTAGACCAATTCTTTCTAGATCTATTAACAGTCTTTTGCAAAATTAATTTAAGCTCTCTATTACTCAATTCTACTTGACCACTAGACTGAGGATGCTATGGAGATGCAATTCTATGGTTGACATCATATTTAGCAAGCATTTTACGGAAAGCACCATGAATAAAGTGTGAACCACCATCAGTCATTAAATATCTAGGGACGTGCTACCTCTTGAGCACTGCATTGGTTTTCCCTTGAAGAGGAAAGGGTGATGTAGCAAAGTAGCGTAAGTATTTCCCTCAGTTTTTGAGAACCAAGGTATTAATCCAGTAGGAGACTACACGCAACTCACCTCGAACCTACAGAAACAAATAAGAACCTAGCAACCAACGCGATAAAGGGGTTGTCAATCCCTTCACAGTCACTTACGAGAGTGAGATCTGATAGAGATAATAAGATAAATATTTTTGGTATTTTTACGATATAGATTGAAAGTAAAGATTGCAAAGTAAAATAGATTGGAAACTTATATGATAGAAGATAGACCCGGGGGCCATAGGTTTCACTAGTGGCTTCTCTCAAGATAGCATAAGTATTACGATGGGTGAACAAATTACAGTCGAGCAATTGATAGAAAAGTGCATAATTATGAGAATATCTAGGCATGATCATGTATATAGGCATCATGTCCGCAACAAGTAGACCGAAACGATTCTGCATCTACTACTATTACTCCACAACTTGGCCGCTATCCAGCATGCATCTAGAGTATTAAGTTCATAAGAATAGAGTAACACATTAGGCAAGATGACATGATGTAGCGGGATAAACTCAAGCAATATGATATAAACCCCATCATTTTATCCTCAATGGCAACAAT
This sequence comes from Triticum aestivum, assembly GCF_018294505.1. NCBI lineage: Eukaryota > Viridiplantae > Streptophyta > Magnoliopsida > Poales > Poaceae > Triticum > Triticum aestivum. The sequence continues at coordinate 14,958,858 of NC_057803.1, forward strand.
ACAATATGTGCCTTGCTAACCCTACTGTCACTGGGAAAGGAGACCGCAAGATTGAACCCAAAGCTAAGCACTTCTCCCATTGCAAGAAAGATTAATCTAGTGGGCCAAACCAAACTGATAATTTGAAGAGACTTGCAAAGATAACAAATCATACATAAATATTTCAGAGAAGAATCAAATATTGTTTATAGATAGACTTGATCATAAACCCACAATTCATCGGATCTCAACAAAGACACCGCAAAAAGAATTACATCGAATAGATCTCCAAGAAGATCGAGGGGAACTTTGTATTGAGATCCAAAGAGAGAGAAGAAGCCATCTAACTAATAACTATGGACCCGAAGGTTTGTGGTAAACTACTCACACATCATCGGAGAGGCTATGATGTTGATGTAGAAGCCCTCCGTGATCGATTCCCCCTCCGGCGGAGCTCCGGAATAGGCCCCAAGATGGGATCTCTTGGGTATAGAAGCTTGCGGCGGTGGAAATAGGGTTTCGTGGTGCTCCTGGATGTTTTGGGGTATATATATATATATAGGAGGAAGGAGTAGGTCGGTGGAGTTGTGAGGGGCCCACGAGGGTGGGGGCGCGCCTCCCTGCCTCGTGGCCTCCTCGCTCCTTTCTTGACATCTACTCCAAGTCCCGTGGATCATGTTTCTTCCAAAAATAACTCTCCCAAAGGTTTTATTCTGTTTGGATTCCGTTTGACATTCCTTCTCTGCGAAACACTAAAATAGGCAAAAAACAGCAATTTGCACTGGGCCTTGGGTTAGTAGGTTAGTCCCAAAAATAATATAAAAGTGTATAATAAATCCCATTAAACATCTAAAATAGATAATATAATAGCATGGAACAATCAAAAATTATAGATACGCTGGACACGTATCAAGTATCCCCAAGCTTAATTCATGCTCGTCCTCGAGTAGGTAAATGATAAAAACAGAATTTTTTGATGTGTAATGCTACCTAGCATAATTCTCAATGTAATTTTATTTATTGTGGCATGAATATTCAGATCCGAGAGATTCAAGACAATAGTTTAATATTGACATAAAAATAATAATACTTCAAGCATACTAACTAAGAAATCATGTCTTCTCAAAATAACATGGCCAAAGAAAGTTCATCCCTACAAAATCATATAGTTTGGTCATGCTCCATTTTCGTCACACAAGAATGCTCTCATCATGCACAACCCCGATGACAAGCCAAGAAATTGTTTCATACTTTAGTAATCTCAAACATTTTTCAATTTTCACGCAATACATGAGCGTGAGCCATGGATATAGCACTATGGGTGGAATAGAATATAATGATGGGGGTTATGTGGAGAAGACAAAAAAGGAGAAAGTCTCACATCAACGCGGCTAATCAACGGACTAGGGAGATGCCCATCAAGTGATGTCAATGCAAGGAGTAGGGATTGCCATGCAACAGATGCACTAGAGCTATAAATGTATGAAAGCTCACACTACAAGAAATATGTCAACTTGAGACCACCACTATTGGTCACTGAATGGTCACAAATTTCCATTTGTGACCTTTTTGTGACCAAAAACATAAAGTCAATAGCTGGCCGTCATAAACTGACTATAGCGACCTTTCTTCTGGAATGGTCGAAGACATTTACGACCAAAATGCGTCTACTATTTTGTTTTGGTCACTAGCAACCTCCCCAGGCCACGTAGGCATCCAGCGTGGCAATCTGACGTGGCACAAGATTCAGCCCGGTCCAATTCAGTGTTTATATGGGCCGAGCCCATTAATTCAGCCTTTTTTATATATTTTTTGCTGTGAATTTTTAGTCGACTTCATGGGCCAAGCCCAACAATTCGGCCTTTCATTTTTCTAGGCCATGGCCCTTTTGCGGACCATTTCGTTAAGCCTTTTTGTTCAGGTTTTCCAGAAGTAAACAATGTTCCAGTCCACTATTATTTGGGCCGTAGCCTTTTTAGAGCCCATATATTATTTGGTCCAATAGACCATTTGGTCTTTTTATTCACTGATTTCCAGTTTACACACTTGAACAGCAAACACTCAATAATTCTCTTGATTAAATGATTAAATTTAGAAATCATTCAGCCAAATACACACAACAACGCATACAATCCGCACGTCCAACATCAACTAAAACAAGCAAAAACAGATACACAAGCACATACAAGTGTGCTTACAAGAAAAAACAGATACACAAGCACCAAAACATGGTGCAACATCAACTAAAACGGGAGTGCAGATCTCCAGGCCTCTTCTAATCTTCCGTCACAGCAGTAGCAGCCTAAACAACATTAGATCCTGATCCAGATCACCAAAAAGAAACATTATTAAATGTTTAGAGACAATGCCATCAACATGAGGCAGTAATCCAACTTAACACTTTGTCAACATATTTTACATGTGCAAATGTATTGAGACAATGACATCAACAAGAGAATGCCTCTTGTAATTGCTGTACGCAGCTCTATATGTACCATGTACTGAACACTAAGGAAGTACCAACTACAGTTTCAGTAAAACTACGTTGATCAAAGGGACCAGGATAAACAAATAGTTGAGAGCTCTTTCTTTTTGTTTGAGCAGTCATGGGCTCGCAGAGAAGGTATAGCTACAGAAGTAGAATATGACCAGTTAGTATATTGTAGAGAAGGTTTTTGTGCATCAGCACTGAATCAAAGAACATATTCTCAATAATTTAGACACATCGTTTCTAGTTGTTGCAACATCAGCTTGAGGCTGCTTCTCTATTCTCAATAATTTGTGCATCAGTCATTTCTACAGTTTCAGTAAAACTATAAGAACACAAAGTAAAACTACAAAAACTATAGTTTCAGTCAAATTATATGTACCATGTACGCATAGATTCAAGTATGATACTAAGTGAGCAGGTAGAATCATCCAAGCATGGAGGCAAGTGTCTCACCTGCGGCAATTGACCAGGAGCGAAGTTGAGCATGGCCGGGGCAGGAGCAGCTGGAGTAGCACAGCCGGCCTTGAGGTCTGGGGCATCCACAGCCTGCCTGGCATTGGGTGCCCAGACCGAGGGGAGCATCGGGGCGTGCCTGCACGAGGAAGGAAAGCAGCATCAGAGAGTTGAAGGGAAGAAATCAAAGATGAGGGTACCTTGAGGAGCAGAGCAGAGCATAAGTACTATAAATTAACAGTGCAAGGGTCATTATTATCCTGGTGGCATTGACAAGCTACAAAATTGCCTCTACAGTTTATTGTTTAGCTATGATAAATAAGTTGGTACAAGAATGATTGTGGCAATACTAGATACAGTAAGAATGAAAAGTACATTTAGTGAGAAAAAGTACATTTAGTGAGAATTGTATTCTTATAATTAAGCTACCAGCAGAGAAGCAGAAAACTGCCGAACAGACTAAGGCACTGACTGTAGTACAGAAAGCACTCCAAATTCAGATGTGCTGGACCAATTCAGAACTTCAGATCAGCTCAGAACTGTTTCCTTGATCAGTTCATCCATTGCTAACAAATCTATACAGAAAGTAATAAATTGTACCCCCTAATAGAGACCAGGAATTGGGCCAAACAGCTTGTGTCAACTGGCTACCATTCGAATTATTATTATACCATGTCATAGAAAAAATTCAGTAACCTCACTTCTACAAATTAACCTGGTGCTGTTGTACTCCTACACCATTCAAGCTCATGGTCGGATAAACAATACTAATAAGTAATAACCCATAGATAGCATGGTACAGAAGCAAGCAACCAGTTAATACTAGCTATCTGAAGGAACAGCAAACAGTGACAATTGACAGCAGCTGAAGAAAAATACAATCCTACTGCTACTCTCATCCATTAAACTGACATCATATAATACAAGCTATCTCAAGGAAGGAGAGAAGGGAATATGGGGTTGGCGTCGGTGAGGAGGTGTATGATCTCCATGGTGTGCTTGATGATGCGGGCCGGCATGACATTCTTCCTGTTCTGCTTGGCCTAGTAGTGCCCCGCCAGGACAAAATCAAATCAGTAACTGATGAGTCAAAGACCAATCAATCTTAATATGTTGACTGACGCTTCTGAATTTACTTTAAGAAATGTATTCTCACTTATAGATTTTCTCCATCAAGTACAGGGACGAAGCTGTCGTAAACGGCCTTGACGAGAATGTTCGCCTTCAATGACCTGACAAACATGATTTGAGATGGCAAGTAGTTTCTCAGCAAGGTAAGATAGATAGATGACACTCCCTCCATCCCACAAGAAAAGATGTTATTACATCAAAAATCTTGAAACAACATGGCGCAGTACACTGTAATTAGAAGCACGTGCAGATTTAAGATCGATGTGTGCATTCCTGAAGGCGTCTTGGCAGAAGTGAGTGCTGAGCTTCCCGTCCGCACCCTTGACCAGGTAGAAGTAGACAGCGGTCTGCTCCGACAGGCCGTCGTCAACCAGCACGAGTAGCCCGAACGGGCCGAGCAAGCCCCACCCTGCCGCGTCGGCGCTCGCGCTGAAAAAGAGAGGATCAATGAAACTGAGAAACTTGTCCGAGTAGAACTAGATAGAACAATACTGAATATCTATCTAGGATAAATTTCACAACGATTTGAGCTGGATTTTAAGAACTGAGAAAGCTAAGAGCTAAGAAAGCACAACCATGTAAGCTGCAGTTTGAGAGCTAAAGAAAAAACATGTGGCTGTACTGAAGAAAAAGAAAGGTGCTCGGCTACAACACCAACTATTGTACTATGTGAGCTACAATTTTCAAATCAAAGAACAAAAGTCTGTAGGAATGATCCGACTACTCATCACAGAAATCTCATATTATACTGAAAAATGGCAACTCTTGTTTGGATAGGAAAGTTCTAAGCAATTCAGTTCAGCCAACCACCCCAAAAAAAGCATGTGTTTTTTGAAAATTCTAGTGCAAAGAAACATGACAGAGTGTGCCACACCAACATAAGCAACTTACTACAGTACCAACAAATCTGCCACTTTGCCCCTCAAAAAGAAACAATCTGCCACTTTGGCCCCTATTTTTGTAGCATTTCAGTTATAGAAACTGCAACTTTAATTGCTAAAACATGTCGCTAGTACATTGAAAACTAGTTTATACACAGGCAGTAACCGTGGTGAATGTACACTTCGAGCTATACCAGGATGTAAAAGGTTCTTACCAGTAACCGCGGTCAGTAACCAAGCCATGCCTCGCTTGTCTACTCACAGCTAGTTGGGTAGCCTCGGCAGTTCAGAATCTTCTTAGGAGCGCAATGCATTCGTCTCGTTCATCCACCACCCTAAACATTCAAGTAAACGGAAGTGAGAGCTGGGAGCTAACTTAAGAGAGACTGCAGCGAATGAAATTAACAACTAGTTTTTTAATGGCTAGGGGTACACACAGCACATATATACAGTTAGAAAAATTGAGCAGCGGGGGGGGGGGGGATTAAGTGGAGATGCTACATCCTCTTCATAGGAGACAATTCATAGGCAGCACTCAAGGTTTTTTTGGTGGCAATTGTTCTCGATCTAATTGTGCAAATGAATTCAAAACATCAAATGGATTGCAAATGAATTGATTCTAGGATGCAAATCAAATCATCTAAAGATGGACACACAGAGCATCTCTAAAGACAGACACACTGAGCATGGCAAGGACCAGATGCTACACAGAGCTACCAAGAAGATGGGATCGAGCGGGGGGCAAAAAGAGAGAGTGGGAGGTGGATGACCGATGACCTGAAAACGTGCCAGGCAGCGGAGCCGGGGCCTAGAGATCTCCGCGACGACGACCACGGCGCTCTGCGTGAGGAGGGAGGGAAGCCACAACGCATCATGTAAGGGAATTGAAGAGAAAGGAAGAGCAAATCGGGAGAATATCTTACCTCAACGAGCAGTAGAAGGACACAGACGACCGAGCGGAAGCAGACGACGCCATGGAGATGGAGCACCAGGTCCAACCCATGGGGGCGCAGATCTGGAAGCCGACCCCATGGAGGAGACGGAACTCCAGGTCCAGGCCCATGGCAGACCTATCAATCGCAGCCGCCGCCACTGCCATGGGGTTGGAGCTCTAGGTCCAAGCCCTTGCGGATCTGGGAGCCGGCGCCGCCGCCTGACCTGCTCGCGCGCACGATCTCCATTTTCTCCTCCGATGAGGTGAGGGGAGGTGAGGGAGGGGGGAGGGCGGGAGCACCGGCGGCGAGCTCGGAGGGAGATGCGGCAGCCAGGATCTGGCGCCGGAGGTAGCGGCGGCAAGGGAGGAGTGCAGCGCTAGGGTTAGCACGAGAGAGAGGAGGGCTTGCTGCCGTGGGTGGGGTTCGCGCGAGAGAGAGAGAGGGGGTTGGGTGGGGTTCACGAGAGAGAGAGGGGGTTTGATGCCGTGGGATGGGATGGATGGATGGATGCCAGGTCATCGATCCAAGCCACAAGTGATTCCACCAATCAGAATTAAGCTTAGGTAGTTTTGTTTTTTCTTTTGTTTCTCTTATAATTTTCACCCTCTAATTAAGGGTAAACATTCAACATATTAACCACTTATAGTTTGCTAAAATGAACAAATAGTGTGCACATGTGTGTATCTTGGGATGACAAACAATGTTGATTTGGGGGTTTTTCACTTTCATTGCACAAAAGAGCCATTTTCCATTTTTTGAGTGCCCAAAATGAGTTTTTTTGTGAAGAATCTACCATATATTTGTTGCAAAATTGGACCAAATCATTTTTATAAAATACTAGGCCATGTTTAATGCACAATTGACACAATGGTTGGGTATCAAAAGCCTTGATCCACCTCTGGTGAAAAAGACAAATTCCCGCCGATTCAGTTGGAAGCGGGTCAAATTTGAACTGCAGCTGCCTCATAGTTTGCTATTTATTTTTTCCAAAAATCATTTCTAGGTACATAAGTACCTATTTAATCAGAGAAACACCAAAAAAATTCCAAGATTCAACCACTAGCTAGGAACGGTCATTCCCGCCGTTTTGACCGCATTTTGAAACGGGCATAAAAAAATTCAAAAAAATCAAAAAATTGGGAAACCTTCGCATTGGGTCATCATATGTGACCAAGTTTTCAGGAAAAACAACAAACTTGTAATACGGCAATTATTTAAAAAAAGTGTTCTCAGAAATGAGCTATCATGGGTGAAGATTCATGGCTTTCAAGCCAAATGATCAATCTTATGGCCACATTCATGGCATAGTTTGTTCAAATGATCTCATATTGTGCACAAGGGTGCATATTGGAATGGCAAACAATGTTGCCTAAGGAAGTTTTCATTTTCTTTGGACGAAAAAACCATTTTCCATTTTTCGAGTGCCTGAAAGGAGGTTTTTTTGTGAAGGACCTCCCAAATAATTGTCGCAAAATTGGACCAAATCAATTTTCTAAAATACTAGGACATATTTAATGCACAATTGACAAAATGGTTGGGTGTAAAAAGGTTTGATCCACCTCTCGTTAAAAAGACAAATTCCCGCCAATTTAGTTGGAAGCGGGTCAAATTTGAACTGCAGCTGCCTCGTAGTTTGCTATTTATTTTTTCCAAAAATCATTTCTAGGTACATAAGTACCTATTTAATCAGAGAAACAACAAAAAAATTCAAGATTCAACCACTAGCTAGGAACGGTCATTCCCGCCGTTTTGACCGCATTTTGAAACGGGCATAAAAAACTCAAAAAAAATTAAAAAAATTGGGAAACCTTCGCATTGTGCCATCATATGTGACCAAGTTCTCACGATAAATAACAAACTTGTAATATGGCAATTATTTTAAAAAAGTGTTCTTAGAAATGAGCTATCACGCGTGAAGATTCAGGGTTTTCAAGCCAAATGATCAATCTTATGGCCACATTCATGGCATAGTTTGTTCAAATGATCTCATATTGTGCACAAGGGTGCATCTTGGAATTCCAAACAATGTCGCCTAAGGGAGTTTTCATTTTCTTTGCACGGAAAATTCATTTTCCATTTTCCGAGTGCTCGAATTGAGTTCTTTTTGTGAAGGACCTACCATACATTTGTTGCAAAATTGGACCAAATCATTTTTATAAAATACTAGGCCATAGTTGACTCACAATTGACCAAATGGTTGGGTGTCAAAAGTTTTGATCCACCTCTAGTGAAAAAGACAAATTGCCACCGATTCAGGAGGAAGCGGGTCAAATTTGAACTACAGGTGCCTCATAGTTTGCTCTTTATTTTTTCAAAAAATCATTTCTAGGTACATAAGTATCTATTTAATCATAGAAACATCAAAAAAATTCCAAGATTTAACCACTAGCTAGGAACGGTCATTCCCGCTGTTTTGACCGCATTTTGAAACGGGCATAAAAATTCAAAAAAAATCAAAAAATTGGAAAACCTTCGCATTGTGTCATTATATCTGACCAAGTTTCCAGGAAAAATAATAAACTTGTACGACAATTATTTTAAAAAAGTATTCTCAGATATGAGTTATCATGTGTGAAGATTCATGGCTTTCAAGCCAAATGATCAATCTTATGGCCACATTCATGGCATAGTTTGTTCAAATGATCTCATATTGTGCACAAGGGTGTATATTGGAATGGCAAACAATGTTTCCTAAGGAAGTTTTCATTTTCTTTGGACGAAAAAACCATTTTCCATTTTTTGAGTGCCTAAAAGGAGGTTTTTTGTGAAGAACCTTCCAAATAATTGTTGCAAAATTGGACCAAATCAATTTTTTAAAATACTAGGACATATTTAATGCACAATTGACAAAATGGTTGGGGTGTAAAAAGTTTTGATCCACCTCTGGTGAAAAAGACAAATTTCCACTGATTTAGTTGGAAGCGGGTCAAATTTGAACTGCAGCTGCCTCATAGTTTGCTAACATAAGTATCTATTTAATCATAGAAACACCAAAAAAATTCCAAGATTCAACCACTAGCTAGGAATGGTCATTCCCGCCGTTTTGACCGCATTTTGAAACGGGCATAAAAAATTCAAAAAAATTAAAAAATTGGGAAACCTTCGCATTGTGTCATTATATGTGGCCAAGTTCCCAGGAAAAATAACAAACTTGTAATACGGCAATTATTTTAAAAAAGTGTTCTCAGAAACGAGCTATCATGTGTGGAGATCAATGGCTTTCAAGCCAAATGATCAATCTTATGGCCACATTCATGGCATAGTTTGTTCAAATGATCTCATATTGTGCACAAGGGTGCATATTGGAATGGCAAACAATGTTGCCTAAGGAAGTTTTCATTTTCTTTGGACGAAAAAACCATTTTCCATTTTTCGAATGCCCAAAAGGAGTTTTTTGTGAAGGACCTCCAAAATAATTGTTGCAAAATTGTACCAAATCATTTTTCTAAAATACTAGGACATATTTAATGCACAATTGACAAAATGGTTGGGTGTAAAAAGTTTTGATCCACCTCTCGTGAAAAAGACAAATTTCTGCCGATTTAGTTGGAAGCGGGTCAAATTTGAACTGCAGCTGCCTCATAGTTTGCTATTTATTTTTTCCAAAAATCATTTATAGTTACATAATCACCTATTTAATCATAAATACATGGTTTGGTGGCGATACGTCGAGGCTTGGACGGTGGCCGAGGGCTCCAACTCTAGAGCGCGTAAACTCGCATGCGTGCCGCGTGGTCACCGCGTGACCGTGGCGTTGCCATGTGTTCTGGGTGGCCTAGGCATGTCTAGTGGGTTGGGCACTCCCCAGGTAGGTGCTAGGAAGAAAATTACAACATAATATTCTCACGAGGAGACAGATCGATACTCAAACATGAATTAGCAGCCAAGTGTTTGATTAGCGGTACAGGAAATGTACATGGCTAATGGGCGTGTGTTTTGGCTGAGTATGATCATTTACTAAGAAGACCGTCTTCACAAATTTTTAGCTCAAAAGGAGGAGCGTAGGTGGTACTTGCTTTGCAAACTACCACACTGGACATAAATACGAATGTTGAAGCTTGGCTCAAAATAATGAATGGATTGAGCTGGCATTTGGTGGAGGATGGTTATTTGGGCATAGGAAAGCACTGTAGAAAATGGATACTATTTGGACATGTCAAAGTGGTACTTCCTTCACAAACTGTTGTTGTGAACAGACTAGGAAAATGAATATTGTTGAATTATTTTTGAACTAGGCAACGAAGGTTTTTACATATTTGACGAAGATATGACCCAAAGAATTTATGAGATTTTTTTGGGAATTTTGGGAATGACAGAAATATAGGTTGCTTCACAACCTAGGGCAAAAACTGCCACATGGACATGACACATAGGCAAAACTGATGAGGTGGCGCCTAGTAATAGCAACCCACCACAATTTACAAGGCTATGACCATCTATATTGGTCGTTAACAACTAGAAATAAGGCAGCGGACTAGCGCTGTTTGCTTTATGACCATTTCCTTTAATGAAATTATGACCTTTCTGACCAAAATGGTCGTGATGGTTTAGGGTTTAGAGCCCCCCAGACAGCTTTTGACCAATTGGTCTAAAATGGTCATAAATTTATGACCAATTCTTCGAGGGTCACTGACAGAAGGTCATAAGTTGACATATTTCTTGTAGTGGATCAACAAAAGAAACTAAGTGGGTGTGCATCCAACTTTCTTTCTCACGAAGACCTAGGCATTTGAGGAAGCCCATTGTTGGAATATACAAGCCAAGTTCTCTAATGAAAATTTCCCACTAGTATATGAAAGTGACAAAACAAGAGACTCTCTATCATAAAGATCATGGTGTTACTTTTAAGCACAAGTGTGGAAAAAGGATAGTAGCATTGTCCCTTTTTATTTCTCTTTTTATTTCTTCTTTTTTGGGGGCCTTTTTTTATTTGGCTTTTCCCCATTTTATTTTTTAATTGGGACAATGCTCTATTAATGATGATCATCACACTTCTATTTATTTACAACTCAATGATTACAACTCGATACTAGAACAAAATATGACTCTATATGAATGCCTCTAGCAGTGTACCAGGAAGGGCAATGAATCAAGAGTGGCATGTATGATAAATTATGCATGGTGGCTTTGCCACAAATACGATGTCAACTACATGATCATGCAATGCAATATGACAATGATGAAGCGTTACATAAATGAAACGGTGGAAAGTTGCATGGCAATATATCTCGGAATGGCTATGGAAATGCCATAATAGGTAGGTATGGTGGCTGTTTTGAGGAAGATATAAGGAGGTTTATGTGTGACAGAGATTATCATATCACGGGGTTTTGAGGCACCGGCGAATCTTGCACCTACTCTCAAGGTGAGAAAGAGCAATGCACGGTACCGAAGAGGCTAACAATGACGGAAAGGTGAGAGTGCTTATAATCCATGGACTCAACATTAGTCATAAAGAACTCACATACTTATTGAAAAAATCTACAAGTCATCAAAACCAAAGCATTACGCGCATGCTCCTCGGGGGATATATTGGTAGGAAAATACCATCACTTGTCCCCGATCGCCACTCATAAGGAAGACAATCAAAGAACACCTCATGTTTCAAATTTGTTACACAACGGTTACCATACATGCATGCTACGGGACTTGCAATCTTCAACACAAGTATTTCTCAAATTCACAACTACTCAACTAGCACAACTCTAATATCACCATCTTTATATCTAAAAACAATTATCAAGTATCAAACTTCTCATAGTATTCAATGCACTTTTTATGATAGTTTTTATTATACCCATCCTGGATGCCTATCATATTAGGACCAATTTTATAACCAAAGCAAATTACCATGCTGTTCTAAAGGACTCTCAAAATAATATAAGTGAATCATGAGAGATCAATAATTTCTATAAAATAAAACCACCACCGTGCTCTAAAAGATATAAGTGAAGCACTAGAGCAAAATTATCTAGCTCAAAAGATATAAGTGAAGCACATAGAGTATTCTAATAAATTCCGATTCCTGTGTGTCTCTCCCAAAAGGTGTGTACAGCAAGGATGATTGTGGTAAACTAAAAAAGCGAAGACACAAATCATACAAGACGCTCCAAGCAAAACACATATCATGTGGTGAATAAAAATATAGCCTCATGTAAAGTTACCGATGAACGAAGACGAAAGAGGGGATGCCTTCCGGGGCATCCCCAAGCTTAGGCTTTTGGTTGTCCCTTAATTTTACCTTGGGGTGCCTTGGGCATCCCCAAGCTTAGGATCTTGCCACTCCTTATTCCATAATCCATCAAATCTTTACCCAAAACTTGAAAACTTCACAACACAAAACTCAACAGAAACTCTCATGAGCTTCGTTAGTATAAGAAAACAAACCACCACTTAAGGTACTGTAATGAAATCATTATTTATTTATATTTTTATTAAACCTACTGTATTACAACTTATCCATGGTTCATACCCTCTGATGCTAGCCATAGATTCATCAAAATAAGCAAACAACACACGAAAACAGAATCTGTCAAAAACAGAACAGTCTGTAGTAATCTGTAGGATTAGAGTACTTATGTAACCCCAAAAATTATGAAATAAATTTTTGGACGTGAGGAATATGTCTATTAATCATCTGCAAAAACAATGAACCTAATCGCACTCTCCAGTAAAACATGGCAGCAAATATCGTGAGCGCTAAAGTTTCTGTTTTTTTACAGCAAGATCGCAAAAACTTCCCCCAAGTCTTCCCAAAGGTTCTACTTGGCACAAACACTAATTAAAAGCATAAAACCAGATCTAAACAGAATCTAGATGAATTATTTATTACTAAACATAACCAAAAAGCAAGAAACAAAAATAAAATTGGGTTGCCTCCCAACAAGCGCTATTGTTTAACGCCCCTAGCTAGGCATAAAAGCAAGAATAGATCTAGGTATTTCTATGATAGTGATAAGGTAAATAGTGAAAACTCATCTCATACTCCCTACATTCAGCAGAAAGCTTTCTTTGTGGCAAGAAAAAGTAATCAAAAGGGCTAAATTTAATGGGACAAAAGTCCCCAAGATCAAGCTCGGGAGGTATTGGTTCCTCCTTTGGCCCCTCATATTGCACAACCAATTCATCATTATAAGCATTCTTTTGGCAAAAAGTCATGAGCCTTTGTTCAAGGGAAAAACCCAACCCATTATTTTGGATGGCAAAATTGTCATTAAGTTCAGGAATCCTATCAACAAGAACATCGATAGGAACCTTCTTTCTAAGGTTTTCGTTAAAAGCAACATGATCTAAAGATCGTAAGCGCATTATGTCCTCTTGATAAAAAAGGATTGCTTCTATGGGAGGACGGCTGGTATCCACCCTATAATGCGCAAAAATTTCATTGGCCTCTTTTATTATAAATCTGAACTCATGAGCTAAAAAGATGGTAGCTGCTCTCTTAACAGAAGAGTGCTCAATATTAGAAAATTCTAGAAAGATCATCTGTATGCAAGGATGCATATGGATAAATTGTCTTTCAAGTTCAACCACAAGCAATGATATAGCATCCGCAAGACTACTAGTTTTATGAAGAATAGACCCGCCCATGGTGGGCAAAGCACCGGCACAAGTAAAGAAATCTTGAATAACTCCTTTTCCAATAATATTACCACTACCAATCCGAAACTTTTTAGTGTGTAAAATAGTAGGTTCTTCATGAGGATCAACAAAAGAATCAAAGTTTTCCATGTTATTACCACTATCCTTATCAGCATTAACCTCCCCAATTTCAGACATGATGGTAGCAAGAGGCAAGCAAAAAGAGGCGAACAGAAAAAGAGTGCAAATAAAACAGTAAGGGTGAAGTGGGGATAGGAAAACGAGAGGCAAATGGAGAAAAATGTAATGCGAGGGATAAGACTTTGTGATGGGTACTTGGTATGTCTTGACTTGTGCGTACATCTCCCCGGCAACAACGCCAGAAATCCTTCTTGCTACCTCTTGAGCATTGCGTTGGTTTTCCCTTGAAGAGGAAAGGGTGATGCAGCACAGTAGCGTAAGTATTTCCCTCGGTTTTTGAGAACCAAGGTATCAATCCAGTAGCAGACTACACGCAAGTCACCTCAAACCTACACAAACAAATAAGAACCTCGCAACCAACGCGATAAAGGGTTTGTCCATCCCTTCACGGTCACTTATGAGAGTGAGATCTGATAGAGATAATAAGATAAATATTTTTGGTATTTTTATGATATAGATTGAAAGTAAAGATTGCAAAGTAAAATAGATTGGAAACTTATATGATAGATGATAGACCCCGGGGCCATAGGTTTCACTAGTGGCTTCTCTCAAGATAGCATAAGTATTACGGTGGATGAACAAATTAGTGTCGAGCAATTGATAGAAAAGTGCATAATTATGAGAATATCTAGGCATGATCATGTATATAGGCATCACGTCCGCAACAAGTAGACCGAAACGATTCTGCATCTACTACTATCACTCCACACATCGACCGCTATCCAGCATGCATCTAGAGTATTAAGTTCATAACAACAGAGTAATGCATTAGGCAAGATGACATGATGTAGAGGGATAAACTAAAGCAATATGATATAAATCCCATCTTTTTATCCTCGATGGCAACAATACAATACGTGCCTTGCTGCCCCTACTGTCACTGGGAAGGACACCGCAAGATTGAACCCAAAGCTAAGTACTTCTCCCATTGCAAGAAAGATCAATCTAGTAGGCCAAACCAAACTGATAATTCGAAGAGACTTGCAAAGATAACAAATCATACATAAAAGATTTCAGAGAAGAATCAAATATTGTTCATAGATAGACTTGATCATAAATGCACAATTCATCGGATCTCGACAAACACACCGCAAAAAGAATTACATCGAAGAGATCTCCAATAAGATCGAGGAGAACTTTGTATTGAGATCCAAAGAGAGAGAAGAAGCCATCTAACTAATAATTATGGACCTGAAGGTCTGTGGTAAACTACTCACACATCATCGGAGAGGCTATGGTGTTGATGTAGAAGCCCTCCGTGATCGATTCCCCCTCCGGCGAAGCTCCGAAAAAGTCCCCAAGATGGGATCTCTTGGGTATAGAAGGTTGCGGCGGTGGAAATCGGGTTTCGTGGTGCTCCTGGATGTTTTTGGGCTATATGGATACATATATAGGAGGAAGAAGTAGGTCGGTGGAGCTGCAAGGGGCCCACAAGGGGGGGCGCGCCTCCCTGCCTTGTGGCCTCCTCGCTCCTTTCTTGACGTCTACTCCAAGTCCTGTGGGTCACGTTTGTTCCAAAAATAACTCTCCCGAAGGTTTTATTCCGTTTGATATTCCTTTTCTACGAAACACTGAAATAGGCAAAAACAGCAATTTGCACTGGGCCTTGGGTTAGTAGGTTAGTCCCAAAATAATATAAAAGTGTATAATAAAGCCTATTAAACATCCAAAACAGATAATATAATAGCATGGAACAATCAAAAATTATAGATACGTTGGAGACGTATCAGGACTCCAAACCTCAGGAAAATAACATCTTTAAGCATCTTAATAGAAGTGTTATGATCACCACTACTAGTTCGAATAGCTTCTACCCACTTAGTAATGTAATCAACAGCAACTAAAATATGTGTATACCCATTAGAGGAAGGAAAAGGTCTCATATAATCAAAGCCCCAAACATCAAATGGTTCAATAGCAAGTGAATAGTTCATAGGCATTTCCTGACGTCTAATAATGTTACCAATTCTTTGACATTGATCACAAGACAAGACAAACTTACAGGCATCTTTAAAGAGAGTGGGCCAATAGAAACAGGATTGCAATACCTTATGTGCAGTTCTATCTCCAGCATGGTGTCCTCCATAAGACTCGTAGTGGCACTTCTATAGGATCTGTTCCAGTTCATGCTTAGGTACACAACGTCTAATAACACCATCTACTCCTTCTTTATAAAGGTGTGGATCATCCCAGAAGTAATGTCTTAAATCACAGAAAACTTTTTCTTTTGCTGGTATGTGAAACTAGGTGGTATAAATTTAGCAACAATATAATTACCATAATCAGCATACCAAGGAGTATTATGAGAAGCACTTATGATATTTAAATATTCATCAGGGAACCTATCATCAATAGGCAGTGGGTTGATACGTCTCCAACGTATCTATAATTTTTGATTGCTCCATGCTATATTATCTACTGTTTTGGACATTATTGGGCTTTATTATCCACTTTTATATTATTTTTGGGACTAACCTATTAACCGGAGGCCCAGCCCAGAATTACTGTTTTTTGCCTGTTTTAGGGTTTCGAAGAAAAGGAATATCAAACGGAGTCCAAACGGAATGAAACCTTCGGGACATGATTTTCTCATCGAATACAACTCAGGAGACTTGGATCCTATGCCAAGGCACGTAACAGGAGGCCACAAGGTAGGGGGCACGCCCTACCCTACCAGGCGCGCCCCCCACCCTCATGGGCCCCCTGTTGCTCCACCGATGTACTTCTTCCTCCTATATATACCCACGTACCCCCAAACGATCAGATATGGAGCAAAAACCCTAATTCCACCGCCGCAACTTTTTGTATCCACGAGATCCCATCTTGGGGCCTATTCCGGAGCTCCGCTGGAGGGGGCATCGATCACGGAGGGCTTCTACATCAGCACCATAGCCCTTCCGATGAAGTGTGAGTAGTTTACCTCAAACCTATGGGTCCATAGTTAGTAGCTAGATGGCTTCTTCTCTCTTTTTGGGTCTCAATACAACGTTCTCCCCCTCTCTTGTGGAGATCTATTCGATGTATCTTCCTTTTGCGGTGTGTTTGTTGAGACCGATGAATTGTGGGTTTATGATCAAGTCTATCTATGAATAATATTTGAATCTTATCTGAATTCTTTTATGTATGATTGATTATCTTTGCAAGTCTCTTCGAATTATCAGTTTGGTTTGGCCTACTAGATTGATCTTTCTTGCAATGGGAGAAGTGCTTAGCTTTGGGTTCAATCTTGCGGTGTCCTTTCCCAGTGACAGTAAGGGTAGCAAGGCACGTATTGTATTGTTGCCATCGAGGATAACAAGATGGGGTTTTCTTCATATTGCATGAGTTTATCCCTCTACATCATGTCATCTTGCTTAAGGCGTTACTCTGTTTTTACTTAATCCTCTAGATGCATGCTGGATAGCGGTCGATGAGTGGAGTAATAGTAGTAGATGTAGGCAGGAGTCGGTCTACTTGTCTCGGACTTGATGCCTATATACATGATCATACCTAGATATTCTCATAACTATGCTCAATTCTGTCAATTTCTCAACAGTAATTTGTTCACCCACCGTAGAATACTTATGCTCTCGAGAGAAGCCACTAGTGAAACCTATGGCCCTCGGGTCTATCTTTATCATATCAATCTCCTACTACTTAGTTAATCTCCTACTACTTAGTTAATTACTTTGCATCTTATCATATCTATCAGATCTCACTCTCATAAGTGGCCCTATAGGGGTTAACAACCCCTATTTGCGTTGGTTGTGAGGATTTATTTGTTTTGTGCAGGTGCGAGGGACTCTCGCGTAGCCTCCTACTAGATTGATGCCTTGGTTCTCAAAAACTGAGGGAAATACTTACGCTACTTTGCTGCATCATCCCTTCCTCTTCTGGGAAAAGCAACGCAGTGCTAAAAGAGGTAGCATGGGTCATCAAGAACATTTTCTAACCTAGACAAGTTGTCTGCAATGGGGTTCTCAGCTCCTTTTCTATCAATGATATGCAAATCAAATTCTTGTAGCAAGAGAACCCATCTAATAAGTCTAGGTTTATCATCTTTCTTTCCCATAAAATATTTAATAGCAGCATGATTAGTGTGAACAGTTACTTTGGAATCAACAATATAAGGTCTGAACTTATCACATGCAAATAGAACTGCTAAAAATTATTTTTCAGTGGTAGCATAGTTTCTCTGGGCACTGTCTAGAGTTTTACTAGCATACTGAATAACATTTAATTTCTTGTCAACTCTTTGTCCTAGAACAGCACCAACAGCATAATCACTGGCATCACACATAATTTCAAAGGGTAAATTCCAATCAGGTAGCTGACCAATAGGTGCAAAAATCAAGGCTTTCTTAAGTATTTCAAATGAATCTACACAATCATCATCAAAAACAAAAGGAACACCTTTTTGCAAGAGATTAGTGAGAGGCCTAGAAATTTTAGAGAAGTTTTTAATAAACCTTCTATAGAAACTAGCATGACCAAGGAAACTTCTTATACCTTTGATATCTTTAGGACACAGCATCTTTTCAATAGAATCTACTTTAGCTTTATCAACTTCAATACCTCTTTCAGAAATTTTATGCCCCAAGACAATACCTTCATTAACCATAAAGTGGCATTTCTCGCAATTCAATACAAGATTAGTTTCTTCACATCTCTACAAAACTCGATCAAGGTTGCTTAGGAAATCATCAAAAGAAGTTCTGTAATCGGAGAAAAATCATCCATGAAAACCTCAACAATCTTTTCACAAAAATCAGAGAATATAGCAGTCATACATCTTTGAAAGGTAGCAGGTGCATTACATAAACCAAAAGGCATACGTCTATAAGCAAAGGTACCGAAAGGGCTGATACGTCTCCAACGTATCTATAATTTTTTATTGTTCCGTGCTATTATATTATCTGTTTTGGATGTTTAATGGGCTTTAATATGCACTTCACCTTTGCCGTTTTATTCGCCCTTTTCCGTTCGTTCTTCTGTTTGCTCGTGTTACCATGTGCCTTCTATTAGCTTGTATCTTCGCTTGCTAAATATCTATTGTTATGGATCCTCATCCTCTTGCTAATCTTTTTAAAAGATCCAATTATGATGAACCAAGTGCTAGTGATTTGAGTGTACTAGATTATCTTTATGGAGTTTTGCTTGAAATCCGTGAATCTGAAAATTGTGATGAAGTGCTTTATAAAGTGATTCATGATAGATCTTTGAATAAAAAGCATGATTGCAATGATGTTATTATAAATTCTATGAATGTCAATTGTGCTAATAATATGCAAAACCCTAAGCTTGGGGATGCTAGTTTTGCTATGTCCACTACTTGTTGCAATGATCATGCTTGGGGTGATTCTTCCTATGATCTTAAAATTTTATTTAAGCCCCATGATGAATATGAGATTGATAATAATGTTTGCAATAATATTGAAAGTGGGTTTGGAAGAGTGTCAACTTTAGATCCCACATATTTGTAGAATGTTCAATCTTATGAAGTTTTTGATAAAAGTGGGTTTGGAGAGGTCATGACTTTAGTTAATATTAATCCCACTATTTTGGAAGTGTCAACTTTGCATGCATGTGGATCGTGTTGAAAATATTTTACGTGATAGCTATTTTGTAGAATTTGCTTATGAAAATATGATTGTAGAAATTTTCATGTTACTAAATTACCTCTCGTTATGTTGAGATTGCTATTGTTTCTTCCCGCTTCCCTACATATGCTAGTTTTTGCTTGCTATGATAATTTTTTGCCTATAAGATGCCTATGCATAGGAAGTATGTTAGACTTAGATGTGTTTGACACGTTTTTCATGATGCTTTCTTTGTGCTTCAATTCTTGTCTTTCATGTGAGCATCATTGAAATTATCAATGCCTAGCTATGGGCGTTAAACGATAGCGCTTGTTGGGAGGCAACCCGATTTTATTTTTTTTCTTTACTTTTTGTTCCTGTTTAGTAATAAATAATTTATCTATACTCTGTTATGATTGTGTTTTTTATGTTTTAATTAGTGTTTGTGCCAAGTAAAGCCTTTAGGATCTTCTTGTGTGATTGTTGTTTGATCTTGCTGAAAAACAGAATGTATGCGCTCACGAAATAATTTTCATTTTTTACCAGAGAGAGATACAGTACCAATTCCAACTGCGGTAGATCAATACACAAATTATTTAGGTGTTCCTAATTTTTCAGTATTTTTGGAGCTACGGAAGTATTCAAAACCTCCAGATTGCTACAGATTGTTCTGTTTTTGACAGATTCTGTTTTCGTGTGTTGTTTGCTTATTTTGATGAATCTATGGCTAGTATCGGGGGGTATGAACGATAGAGAAGTTGGAATACAGTAGGTTTAACACCAATATAAATAAATAATGATTTCATTACAGTACATTAAAGTGGTGGTTTGTTTTCTTATACTAACAGAGCTCATGAGATTTTCTATTGAGTTTTGTCTTGTGAAGTTTTCAAGTTTTTGGGTAAAGATTTGATGGATTTTGGAACAAGGAGTGGCAAGCGCCTAAGATTGGGGATGCCAAAGGCACCCCAAGGTAAAATTCAAGGACAACCAAAAGCCTAAGCTTGGGGATGCCCCGGAAGGCATCCCCTCGTTCGTCTTTGTCTACCGAGAACTTTACTTGAGGCTATATTTTTATTCACCACTTGATATGTGTTTTGCTTGGAGTGTCTTGTATGATTTGAGTCTTTGATTTTTAGTTAACCATAATGTTCCTTGTTGTACACACCTTTTGGAAGAGAAACACATGAATCGGAATTGATTAGAATACTCTATGTGCTTCACTTATATCTTTTGAGCTAGATAATTTTGCTCTAGTGCTTCACTTATATCTTTTTAGAGCACGATGGTGGTTTTATTTTATAGAAATTATTGATCTCTCATTCTTCACTTATATTATTTTGAGAGTCTTTTAGAACAGCATGGTAATTTGCTTTGGCTATAAAATTAGTCCTAATGTGATAGGCATCCAAGATGGGTATAATAAAAACTTCCATATAGAGTGCATTGAATACTATGAGAAGTTTGATACTTGATGATTGTTTTGAGATATGAAGATGGTGATATTAGAGTCATGCTAGTTAAGTAATTGTGAAATTGAGAAATACTTGGGTTGAGGTTTGCAAGTCCCGTAGCATGCACGTATGGTAACCGTTGTGTGACAAATTTCAAGCATGATGTGTTCTTTGATTGCCTTCCTTATGAGTGGCGGTCGGGGACGAGCGATGTCCTTTTCCTACCAATCTATCCCCCTAGGAGCATGCGCGTAGTGCTTGGTTTTGATGACTTGTAGATTTTTGCAATAAGTATGTGAGTTCTTTATGACTAATGTTGAGTCCATGGATTATACGCACTCTCAACCTTCCATCATTGATAGCCTCTTTGGTACCGTGCATTGCCCTTTCTCACCTCGAGAGTAGGTGCAAACTTCGCCGGTGCATCGAAACCCCGTGATATGATATGCTCTTTCACACATAAACCTCCTTATATCTTCCTCAAAACATCCACCATACTTACCTATTATGGCATTTCCATAGCCATTACGAGATATATTGCCATGAAACTTTCCATTATTCCATTTTTATGACATGCTCCATCATTGTCATCTTGCCTTGCATGATCATGTAGTTGGCATAGTATTTGTGGCAAAGCACCGCTCATAATTTGTATATATGTCACTCTTGAATCATTGCACATCCCGGTACACCGCCAAAGGCATTCATATGGAGTCATATTTTGTTCTAGTATCGAGTTGTAATTTTTGAGTTGTAAATAAATAGAAGTGTGATGATCCTCATTATTAGAGCATTGTCCCGTGAGGAAATAAAAAAGGAGAGAAAGGCCAAATAAAAAAGAGAAGGCCCAAAAAATGAGAGAAAAAGAGAGAAGGGGCAATGTTACTATCCTTTTTCCACACTTGTGCTTCAAAGTAGCACCATGATCTTCATGATAGACAGTCTCTTATTTTTCCACTTTCATATACTAGTGGGAATTTTCATTATAGAAATTGGCTTGTATATTCCAACAATGGGCTTCCTCAAAATGCCCTAGGCTTCGTGAGCAAGAAAGTTGGATGCACACCCACTTAGTTTCTTTTGTTTAGCTTTCATACATTTATAGCTCTAGTGCACCTGTTGCATGGCAATCCCTACTCCTCGCATTGACATCAATTCATGGGCATCTCCATAGCCCGTTGATTAGCCGCGCCAATGTGAGACTTTCTCATTTTTGTCTTCTCCACACAACCTCCATCATCATATTCTATTCCACCCATAGTGCTATGTACATGGCTCGCGCTCATGTATTGCGTCAAAGTTGAAAAAGTTTGAGAATACTAAAGTATGAAACAATTGCTTGGCTTGTAATCGGGGTTGTGCATGATGGGAGCATTTTGTGTGATGAAAATGAAGCATGGCCAAACTATATGATTTTGTAGGGATGAGCTTTCTTTGGCTATGTTATTTTGAGAAGACATAATTGCTTGGTTAGTATGCTTGAAGTATTATTGTTTTTATGTCAATATTAAACTTTTGTATTGGATCTTTCGGATCTAAATATTCATGCCACAATAAAGAAAATTACATTGAAAATTATGTTAGGTAGCATTCCACATCAAAAATTCTGTTTTTATCATTTACCTACTCGAGGACGAGTAGGAATTAAGCTTGGGGATGCTTTATATGTCTCCAACGTATCTATAATTTTTTATTGTTCCATGCTATTATATTATCTGTTTTGGATGTTTAATGGGCTTTAATATGCACTTTTATATTATTTTCGCGACTAACCTATTAACCGAAGGCCCAGTGCAAATTGTTGTTTTTTTTGCATATTTTAGTGTTTCGCAGAAAAGGAGTAGCAAACAGAATCCAAACAGAACGAAACCTTCGCGAGGATCTTTATTGGAAAAAACGCAACCCAGGAGACTTGGAGTACAAGTCTGGCAGTCCGTGAAGCTTCCACGAGGCAGGGGGCGCGCCTAGGGGGGTAGGCGCGCCCCCACCCTCGTGGGCCCCACGGAGCTCCAGTGACGTACTTCTTTCGCCTATATATACCCATGTACCCTAAAAACATCCAGGAGATCCACGAAACCACTTTTCCGCCGCCGCAACCTTCTTTACCCATGAGATCCCATCTAGGGCCTTTTCCGGTGATCTGCCGGAGGGGGATTCGATCACGGAGGGCTTCTACATCAACACCATAGCCTCTCCAATCATGTGTGAGTAGTTTATCATAGACCTTCGGGTCCATAGTTATTAGCTAGATGGCTTCTTCTCTCTCTTTGCTTCTCAATACAAAGTTCCCCTCGATGTTCTTGGAGATCTATTCGATGTAATACTCTTTTGTGGGGTGTTCGCCGATATCTGATGAATTGTGGGTTTATGAATTTGATTATCTATGAATATTATTTGGTTCTTCTCTGAATTCTTATATGCATGATTTGATTTCTTTGCGAGTCTCTTCGAATTATCTGTTCAGTTTGGCCTACTAGATTGATCTTTCTTGCAATGGGAGAAGTGCTTAGATTTGGGTTCAATCTTGCGGTGTCCTTTCCCAGTGACGGCAGGGGCAACAAGGCACGTATTTTATTGTTTCCATCGAGGATAAAAATATGGGGTTTATATCATATTGCTTGAGTTTATCCCTCTACATCATGTCATCTTGCCTAATGCATTACTCTGTTATTATGAACTTAATACTCTAGATGCATGCTGGATAGTGGTCGACGTGTGGAGTAATAGTAGTAGATGCAGAATCGTTTTGGTCCCTGATTAAAGAATACTTCATTGATAACCCATAAGTATAGGGGATCGCAACAGTTTTCGAGGGTAGAGTATTCAACCCAAATTTATTGATTCAACACAAGAGGAGCCAAAGAATATTCTCAAGTATTAGCAGCTGAGTTGTCAATTCAACCACACCTGGAAACTTAATATCTGCAGCAAAGTATTTAGTAGCAAAGTAATATGATAGTAGTGGTAACAGTAGCAAAAGGTAACAACAGTAAACGTAATGTTTTTGGTATTTTGTAGTGATGATAGCAATAGCAACGGAAAAGTAAATAAGCAAAGAACAATATATGGAAAGCTCGTAGGCAATGGATCGGTGATGGAGAATTATGCCGGATGCGGTTCATCATGTAACAATCATAACCTAGGGTGACACAGAACTAGCTCCAGTTCATCAATGTAATGTAGGCATGTATTCCGAATATAGTCATACGTGCTTATGGAAAAGAACTTGCATGACATCTTTTGTCCTACCCTCCCGTGGCAGCGGGGTCCTAATGGAAACTAAGGGATATTAAGGCCTCCTTTTAATAGAGTACCGGAACAAAGCATTAGCACATGGTGAATACAAGAACTCCTCAAACTATGGTCATCACCGGTAAGTATCCCGATTATTGTCACTTCAGGGTTAACGGGTCATAGCACATAATAGGTGACTATAGACTTGCAAGATAGGATCAAGAACTCTCATATATTGTTGAAAACATAATAGGTTCAGATCTGAAATCATGGCACTCGTGCCCTAGTGACAAGCATTAAGCACAGCAAAGTCATAGCAACATCAATCTCAGAACATAGTGGATACTAGGGATCAAACCCTAACAAAACTAACTCGATTACATGATAGATCTCATCCAACCCATCACCGTCCAGCAATCCTACGATGGAATTACTCACGCACGGCGATGAGCATCATGAAATTGGTGATGGAGGATGGTTGATGATGACGATGGCGATGGATTCCCCTCTCCGGAGCCCCAAACGGACGCCACATCAGCCCTCTTGAGAGGTTTTAGGGCTTGGCGGCGGCTCTGTATCGTAAAATGCGATGAATCCTTCTCTCTTATTTTTTTCTCCCGAAACCACATATATAGAGTTGGAGTTGAGGTCGGAGGAGCTCCAGGGGGCCCACGAGGTAGGGGGCGTGCCCCCACCCTCATGGACAGGTGGTGGGCCCCCTGGCCTTCATTTTTGCTAGGATTTTTTTTTTATTTCCGAAAAGTTGTTCCGTGAAGTTTCAGGTCATTCCGAGAACTTTTGTTTCTGCACATAAATAACACCATGGTAATTCTGCTGAAAACATCGTCAGTCTGGGTTAGTTCCATTCAAATCATGCAAGTCAGAGTCCAAAACAAGGGCAAAAGTGTTTGGAAAAGTAGATACGATGAAGACATATCAATTCCCCCAAGCTTAAACCCTTGCTTGTCCTCAAGCAATTCAGTTGATAAACTGAAAGTGATAAAGAAAAACTTTTACAAACTTTATTTGCTCTTGTTGTTGTAAATATGTAAAGCCAGCATTCAAGTTTTCAGCAAAGATTATGACTAACCAAATTCACAATAACGTTTAGGTCTCAAGTTTACTCATATCAATGGCCAAATCAACTAGCGAGCAATAATAATAAATCTCGGATGACAACGCTTTCTCAAAACAATCATAATATGATATATCAAGATGGTATCTCGCTAGCCCTTTCTAAGACTGCAAAACATAAATGCAGAGCACCTTTAAAGATCAAGGACTGACTAGACATTGTAATTGATGGTAAAAGAGATCCAGTCAAGTCATACTCAATGTAAACTAACAGTAATGAATGCAAATGACAGCGGTGCTCTCCAACTAGTGCTTTTTAATAAGAGGAGGATGACTCAACATGAAAGTAAATAGATAGGCCCTTCGCAGAGGGAAGCAAGGATTTGTAGAGGTGCCAGAGCTCGGTTTTGAAATGGAGATGAATAATATTTTGAGCGGTATACTTTCTTTGTCAACATAACAACCAAGAGATGGCAATATCTTCCATGCTACACACATTATAGGCGGTTCCCAAACAGAATGGTAAAGTTTATCTCCACCAACAGGCATCATTCCATGGCTTGCTCGAAACAACGAGTGCCTCCAACTAACAAGAGTCCCAGGGGGAGTTTTGTTTGCAATTATTTTGATTTGATTTGCATAAAGCATGGGACTGGGCATCCCGGTGACTAGCCATTTTTCTTGTGAGTGAGGAGCGGAGTCCACTCCTCTTGAGAATAACCTGCCTAACATGGAAGATACAGACATCCCTAGTTGATACATGAGCTATTCGGGCATACAAAACAGGATATTTATTTGATGGTTTAGAGTTTGGCACATACAAATTTACTTGGAACGGCAGGTAGATACCGTATATAGGTAGGTATGGTGGACTCATATGGAATAACTTTGGGGTTTATGGAGTTGGATGCACAAGTAGCATTCCCGCTTAGTACAGGTGAAGGCTAGCAAAAGACTGGGAAGCGACCAGCTAGAGAGCGACAATAGTCATGAACATGCATTAAAATTAATCAACACCGAATGCAAGCATGAGTAGGATATAACCCAC
The DNA here is from genome assembly GCF_018294505.1 of Triticum aestivum. Classification (NCBI taxonomy): domain Eukaryota; kingdom Viridiplantae; phylum Streptophyta; class Magnoliopsida; order Poales; family Poaceae; genus Triticum; species Triticum aestivum. The sequence goes on from NC_057803.1 coordinate 14,984,878, forward strand.
CGTGAACATAAATATCATGAAGGCTATGTTGATTTTGTTTCAACTACATGCGTGAACATGCGCCAAGTCAAGTCACTTAAATCATTCAGAGGAGGATACCACCCTATCATACCACATCACAACCATTTTAATAGCATGTTGGCACACAAGGTAAACCATTATAACTCATAGCTAATCAAGCATGGCATAAGCATTATGATCTCTAGTTGTCATTGCAAACATGTTTATTCATAATAGGCTGAATCAGGAACGGTGAACTAATCATATTTACAAAAACAAGATAGGTCGAGTTCATACCAGATTTTCTCATCTCAGTCAGTCCATCATATATCGTCATAATTGCCTTTCACTTGCACGACTGAACGATGTGAATAATAGTAATCGTGCATCTGCATTGGACTAAGCTGGAATCTGCAAGCATTCAATAAACAGGAGAAGACAAGGCAATATGGGCTCTTTTGTCAGATCAACAATAATGCATACAAGACCTATTTCAACAATTTAATTATGGTCTTCTCCTATCGACCCCCAAAGAAAAGAAAAGAAATAAAACTATTTACACGGGAAAGCTCCCAACAAGTAAAAGAAAAATAAGAAATCTTTTTGGGTTTTCTTTTTAGTTACTACTACAAGCATGGAAAGTAAACTAATTAAAAGCTACAACTAAATTTTTTTGGTTTTTCTTAAGGTTATCAAACACACAAGAAGAAAGCATAAAAAAGGAAATAAACCAGCATGGATGATACAATGAAAAATTATGAGCACCGACATCTAGCAATGAGTGTGTGAACATAAATGTAATGTCGGTGAGAAATACGTACTCCCCCAAGCTTAGGCTTTTGGCCTAAATCGATCTATGGCCACGGCTGGCCTGGCGGATATCCATAGTAAAAGTTGGGGTCGTACTGCGATGCAGCGGCTATCGCCTCCAGAGCTGCAGCGTGGTGACGAGCGGCCTCCGCCCTCCTCTCGTACTCATCTGCCTCCTCTCTGGTAATAACATATCTTCCTTTTGCCTGATAATCAAAGAAGGCAGGAGCAGGGAGAGTAATATGGACAGCACAACGTATGTCAAAGATTAAACGATACTGGAGAGGTGATTCATTCCTCTCGACAAACTGGTGGTGAACCATAGCATTAAAGTCTAGGTAAGCAGGGGGTAATTCAATATCATCTTCGCGTATGGCTATACCAATAAAATTAGCTATGCGGATTGCATAAATTCCACCAAAGAAATCTCCATTAAATCTATTAAGATGCAACCTACGTGCAACAATATCTCCCAAATTATAAGATTTATCTCCTAACACAGCACTCCTAAGAATAATGAGGTCAGGGACACACATGTGACATGCCTCATCTTTACCATTAATGCATCTACCTATGAGGAGAGCAAAATAATGTATAGCAGGAAAGTGAATGCTCCCTATAGTGGCTTGTGTTATATCTCTAGATTCTCCCACAGTTATACTAGCAAGAAAATCTCTAAATTCAGATTTGCGAGGATCCCTGATACTACCCCATTGTGGAAGTTTGCAAGCAGTGGTAAAATCCTCTAAGTCCATAGTGTAAGAATTTTCATAAAGATCAAACAGGACAGTTGGAGAATTACGTGAAGATGAAAATTCAAACCTCCTCACAAAGGAACTAGTGAGATGGTGATACTGGTTGCACTTCTCTTCCTCGAAGCTCACAAGATCAGCGTTACGCAAATATGCATTAAATTCTTCCTTAATTCCCGCTCAATCCATAAAGTTTTCCGAAGGCCATTCACAAGGACGCACTGGAGCGTTTCTTTGTGGCTCATCATCAGCATCACGCATTGCAAGCCTGGGTCCTTGCTTCCTTGAAGAACCACCTTGGAACATTTTCCTAAGCATATTTCTTCCTCTGAAAAAATCTGAAAATTTTTAGTAACTTCAAAATAAAAGTAAACCAAACTCAATAATATTGATAGCAACTACTGCTACAAGTGCCTAGGGCCTATATCATGCATAAAAACTACTTGGAACCATATAAATTTGACATGCAAGCTCAAGAACATGGTCACCTAGGCAGCAAAAATTTGCAATGAATAAAGCACTAGAACAAAAACTAATTGGACCAATGGAGGAGTCACATACCAAGGAACAATCTCCCCAAGCAGTTTTGTGAGAGGTGCTTTGAGCAAGGAGATTGAAAATGGTAGCAAAATGAGCTTGGACTCGGGTTTGAGCTGGATATTCATGTTTGGGGGAGGAAGAAGGAGTGTGTGGGTGAAAGGATAAGTGGAGGAGGGCCACCATGGGCCCACGAGGCAGGGTGAGCGCCCTAGGGGGTAGGGCGCGCCCTCCACCCTCGTGGCTAGGTGGATGACCCCCTGCTGTGTTCTCAGTGCCAAATATTCTCAAATATTCCAGAAAAAACATATTTAAATTTCGGGGCATTTGGAGAACTTTTATTTTTAGGGTATTTTTATATTGCACGGATAATCAGATAACAGACAAAAAATACTATTTTTATTTTATTTAATATAAATAACATAAAGTAAAAGGAGGGTATAGAAGGTTGTGCCTTCTAGTTTCATCCATCTCATGCTCATCAAAAGGAATCCACTAACAAGGTTCATCAGGTCTTGTTAACAAACTCATTCCGAATAACATGGAACCAGACAAATTTCGAATAACACTATGTTACCTCAATAGGCATATGCACATCCCCAATAATAATAATATCATATTTCTTCTTGACAGTAGGAAGAGGAAATTCAAAACCTCCAAATATAATCGATGGAATTTTTCCAATAGAGTTGATACTATGAACTTGAGGTTGTTTCCTCGAAAAGTGTACCGTATGCTCATTACCATTAACATGAAAAGTGACATTGCCTTTAGTGCAATCAATAACAGCCCCTGCAGTATTCAAAAAGGGTCTTCCAAGAATAATAGACATACTATCATCCTCGAGAATATCAAGAATAACATAGTTCGTTAAAATAGTAACGTTTGCAACTACAACAGGCACATCCTCACAAATACCGACAGGTATAGCAGTTGATTTCTCAGCCATTTGCAAAGATATTTCAGTAGGTGTCAACTTATTCAAATCAAGTCTACGATATAAAGAGAGAGGCATAACACTAACACCGGCTCCAAGATCACATAAAGCAGTTTTAACATAGTTTCTTTTAATGGAGCATGGTATAGTTGGTACTCCTGGATCTCCAGGTTTCTTAGGTATTCCACCCTTAAAAGTATAATTAGCAAGCATGGTGGAAATTCCAGCTTCAGGTATCTTTCTTTTATTTGAAACAATTTCTTTCATATACTTAGCATAAGGATTCATTTTGAGCATATCAGTTAATCGCATACGCAAAAAGATAGGTCTAATCATTTCAGCAAGCGCTCAAAATCCTCATCATCCTTTTTCTTGGATGGTTTGGGAGGAAAAGGCATGTGTTTCTGAACCCATGGTTCTCTTTCTTTACCGTGTTTCCTAGCAACAAAGTCTTTCTTATCATAACGTTGATTCTTTGATTGTGGGTTATCAAGATCAACAGCAGGTTCAATTTCTATATCATTATCATTACTATTATAACTAGTTTCGGGTTCATTACCAGATTGTGTTTCAGTATCAGAAATAGAAATATCATTTGGATTCTCAGATGTTTCAATAACAGCTTCACTAGGAGCATGCAAAGTCCTATCATTTTTCTTTTTCTTCTTTTTAGAAGGACTAGGTGCATCCAAATTATTTCTCTAAGAATCTTGCTCAATTCTCTTAGGGTGGCCTTCAAGATACAAAGGTTCCTGAGTCATTCTACCACCTCTAGTCATAACTCTAACAGCATTATCATTATCATTACTATTCAATTCATTGAGCACATCATTTTGAGCTTTAAGTACTTGTTCCACTTGAGTGGTAACCATAGAAGCATGTTTACTAATAAGTTTAAGTTCACCTTTGACATTAGCCATATAATCACCCAAGTGTTCAAGCATATTTGAATTGTATTTCAATTGTCTACCAAAATAAGCATTAAAATCTTCTTGCTTAGCCATAAATTTATCAAACTCATCTAAGCATGGGCTAGCAAACTTAGTAAATGGGATTTCAGCTTTATCGTATCTATAGAGAGAATTTACCTTTACTACCTGTGTCGGGTTATCAAGACCATGAGTTTCTTCAATAGGTAAAGGATTAAGATCATATATTTCTTCAACAAGCGGTAAATTAAGACCATGTATTTCTTCAATAGGAGGTAAATTCTTAACATCTTCAGCTTTAATACCTTTTTCTTTCATAGATTTCTTTGCCTCTTGCATATCTTCAGGACTGAGAAATAGAATACCCCTATTCTTCGGAGTTGGTTTAGGAATAGGTTCAGGAATTGGCTCCAGAGGTGTCCAATTATTTTCATTTGTCAACATATTATTCAATAGAATTTCAGCTTCATCCGGTGTTCTTTCCCTGAAAACAGAACCAGCACAACTATCCAGGTAATCTCTGGAGGCATCAGTTAGTCCATTATAAAAGATATCAAGTATTTCATTTTTCTTAAGAGGATGATCAGGCAAAGCATGAAGTAACTTGAGAAGCCTCCCCCAAGCTTGTGGGAGACTCTCTTCTTCAATTTGCACAAAATTATATATATATCCCTTAAGGCAGCTTGTTTCTTATGAGCAGGGAAATATTTAGCAAAGAAGTAATAAATCATATCCTGGGGACTACGCACACAACCAGGATCAAGAGATTTAAACCATACCTTAGCATCACCCTTTAATGAGAACGGAAATATTTAAAGGATATAAAAGTAGCGAGTTCTCTCATCTTTAGTGAACAGGGTGGCAATATCATTTAATTTAGTAAGATGTGCCACAACAATTTCAGATTCATAGCCATGAAAAGGATCAGATTCAACCAAAGTAATTATATCAGGATCAACAGAGAATTCATAATCCTTATCAGTAACATAGATAGGTGAAGTAGCAAAAGCAGGGTCAGGTTTCATTCTAGCATTAAGAGATTGTTGATTCCATTTAGCTAATAACCTCTTGAGTTCGTATCTATCTTTGTTAGCTAAAATAGCTAAAGAAGCTTCTTTATCAAAAACATAACCCTTAGGAATAACAGGCAAGTCTTCATCATCACTTTCATCAATATTATCAGATTCGATGTTTTCATTCTCTCTAACCCTAGCAAGTTGTTCATCAAGAAATTCACCAAGTGGCACAGTAGTATCAAGCATAAGAAGTAGTTTCATCATAAGTATCATGTATAGCAGAAGTGGCATCATCAATAACATGTGACATATCAGAACGAATAGCAGAAGCAGGTTTAGGTGTCGCAAGTTTACTCAAAACAGAAGGTGAATCAAGTGCAGAGCTAGATGGCGGTTCCATACCTCCCCTCGTAGTTGAGGGATAAATCTTGGTTTTTGGATCTCTCAAGTTCTTCATAATGATAAGAAGATATAAATCCCAAGTGACTCAAAGAATAGAGCTATGCTCCCTGGCAATGGCGCCAGAAAACAGTCTTGATAACCCACAAGTATAGGGGATCACAACAGTTTTCGAGGGTAGAGTATTCAACCCAAATTTATTGATTCGACACAAGGGGAGCCAAAGAATATTCTCAAGTATTAGCAGCTGAGTTGTCAATTCAACCACACCTGGAAACTTAATATCTGCAGCAAAGTATTTAGTAGCAAAGTAATATGATAGTAGTGGTAACAGTAGCAAAAGGTAACAACAGTAAAAGTAATGTTTTTGGTATTTTGTAGTGATGATAGCAATAGCAACGGAAAAGTAAATAAGCGAAGAACAATATATGGAAAGCTCGTAGGCAATGGATCGGTGATGGAGAATTATGCTGGATGCGGTTCATCATGTAACAATCGTAACCTAGGGTGACACAGAACTAGCTCCAGTTCATCAATGTAATGTAGGCATGTATTCCGAATATAGTCATACGTGCTTATGGAAAAGAACTTGCATGACATCTTTTGTCCTACCCTCCCGTGGCAGCGGGATCCTAATGGAAACTAAGGGATATTAAGGCCTCCTTTTAATAGAGTACCGGAGCAAAGCATTAGCACACGGTGAATACAAGAACTCCTCAAACTATGGTCATCACCGGTAAGTATCCCGATTATTGTCACTTCGGGGTTAACGGATCATAACACATAATAGGTGACTATAGACTTGAAAGATAGGATCAAGAACTCTCATATATTGTTGAAAACATAATAGGTTCAGATCTCAAAACATGGCACTCGGGCCCTAGTGACAAGCATTAAGCATAGCAAAGTCATAGCAACATCAATCTCAGAACATAGTGGATACTAGGGATCAAACCCTAACAAAACTAACTCGATTACATTATAGATCTCATCCAACCCATCACCGTCCAGCAAGCCTACGATGGAATTACTCACGCACGGCGGTGAGCATCATGAAATTGGTGATGGAGGATGGTTGATGATGACGATGGCGACAGATTCCCCTCTTCGGAGCCCCGAACGGACTCCACATCAGCCCTCCCGAGAGGTTTTAGGGCTTGGCGGCGGCTCCGTACCGTAAAACGCGATGAATCCTTCTCTCTTATTTTTTTCTCCCCGAAACCAAATATATAGAGTTGGAGTTGAGGTTGGAGGAGCTCCAGGGGGCCCACGAGGTAGGGGGCGCGCCCTAGGGGGGCAGGCGCGCCCCCCACCCTCGTGGACAGGTGGTGGGCCCCCTGGCCTTCATCTTTTGCAAGGATTTTTTATTATTTCCGAAAAGTTGTTCCGTGAAGTTTCAGATTTTTCCGAGAACTTTTGTTTCTGCACATAAATAACACCATGGTAATTCTGCTGAAAACAGCGTCAGTCCGGGTTAGTTCCATTCAAATCATGCAAGTTAGAGTCCAAAACATGGGCAAAAGTGTTTGGAAAAGTAGATACGACAGAGACGTATCATTCATCTATCTCCCTTCTTTCATTGATAAACACATAATTTTCATGGTGTGGAAAATATTGTTCTAAAGGATCATTAGGAGGCATGGCAATAGAAGCAAGACCAATAATTTCATCTTTACTAGGTAATTCTTTATCATGGGGTTGTCTACGAAATTTAGAGAAATTAAAATCATGAGACTTATCCTCTAAACCAACAGTAACAATATCTTTCTCGCAGTCTATCTTAGCATTAACGGTATTCAAGAAAGGTCTACCAAATATAATGGGACAAAAAATATCTTGTGGGGAACCAAGAACAAGAAAATCAGTAGGATATTTTATTTTCTCACACAAGACTTCAACATCTCTAAGAATCCCAATTGGTGATATAGTTTCTCTATTAGCAAGCTTAATAGTAACATCAATATCTTCTATCTCAGCTTGTGCAATATCATTCGTAATTTCTTTATATAAGGTGTAAGGAATTGCACTCACACTAGCACCCACATCACATAAGCCATGATAACAATGATCTCCTATTTTAACAGAAACAATAGGCATGCCAACAACAGGTCTATGTTTATCTTTTGTATCGGGTTTGGCAATTCTAGTGGCTTCATCATAGATATAAATAACATGCCCATCAATATTATCGACCAAGAGATCTTTAACCATAGAAATACCAGGTTCAACTTTAATTTGTACAGAGGGTTTGGGTAGTCTAATATTAATTTTGTTGACCACAGTTGAAGCTTTAGCATGATCCTTTATTCTAACAGGAAAGGTGGTTCAATATAAGTAGTAGGAACAATAGGATCAACATTATAAGTAATAGTTTCTTCTTCAACTTTAATAGGTTCAACTACTTTCACTTCAATGGGAGGATGATATTTAAACCACTTCTCTTTAGGGAGATCAACATGAGTAGCAAAAGATTCACATAAAGAAGCTACTTTCTCAGAGTCAAGTCTATATTTAGTACTAAAATCACGAAAAGCATCGGTATGCATAAAAGACTTAACACAATCAAACTTAAGGTTTGTAACTGACTCTTTACCTTCGCCAAGTTCCCAATATTCAGAGTTGCATTTAATTCTTTCCAATAAATCCCATTTGAATCCAATATCCTTCTTCGTATAGGAACTAGTACAAGAAGTATCGATCATGGATCGACCATTATGAGAAAGCTGAGCATAAATTTTTTGAATAATAATTTCTCTTGCGAGCTCATGATTGGGGCATGAATATAACATTGACTTAAGCCTCCCCCAAGCTTGAGCAATACTTTATCCTTCACAAGGCCAAAAATTATATATATATATATATATAATTCCGATCATGATGAACCAGATGCATAGTGTCGGTGTCAAAACCAGCGGATCTCGGGTAGGGGGTCCTGAACTATGCGTCTAAGGCAGATGGTAACAGGAGGCAGGGGACACGATGTTTTACCCAGGTTCGGGCCCTCTTGATGGAGGTAAAACCCTACGTCCTGCTTGATTTATTCTTGATGATATGGGTATTACAAGAGTTGATCTACCACGAGATCGGAGAGGCTAAACCCTAGAAGCTAGCCTATGGTATGATTGTATGTTGTTGTCCTACGGACTAAAAGCCTCCAGTTTATATAGACACCGGAGAGGGTTAGGATTACACAAGGTCGGTTACAAAGGAGGAGATATCCATATCCGTACTGCCTAGCTTGCCTTCCACGCCAAGTAGAGTCCCATCCGGACACAAGACGAAGTCTTCAATCTTGTATCTTCATAGTCCAACAGTCCGGCAAAAGGATATAGTCCGGCTGTCCGGAGACCCCCTAATCCAAGACTCCCTCAGTAGCCCCTGAACCAGGCTTCAATGACGATGAGTCCGGTGCACAGTATTGTCTTCGGCATTGCAAGGCGGGTTCCTCCTCCGAATACATCACGGAAGAATTTGAATACCAGAATAGTGTCCGACCCTGCAAAATAAGTTCCACATACCACCGTAGAGAGAATAATATTCCCACAAATCTAATCTGGTGACATGTTTGGGCAACATGACATCATGCCATGGCGATTATTTGAACCGTTTATCTTTAACCAGCCTCGCACATAACGCGAGGCGGTTTCTTGACACGTCTTGCCGAAGCAGAGATCGTGTCCCCCTTATTGTGGGATTCTCATCAATACGGGCGTGGGTAACCCAACCGCGCCATCAATCATGGTGCTTGGGCGGATAAGCGAGTTTTATCAGGCTAGTGGGGGCGCATAGCTTTGTTCGCCCTTATAAAGGGATAAGGTTTAACCTTTTTCTACCCACACCTTCTTCCTCCTTGCTCATCCATTCTCACGCACTCGAGCTCCAATGCCCAAGTCCACATCTTTCTCCTCAACCTTCTCCAAACATGTCCGGAGCGGGAGGCAAGTGGATGGCTTCCTCCGTTATGGAGGGACACATCAAAAAGCTGCGCGGAGCCGGATACTTAGCCGTGAATATCGCGCGTCAGCTGCCCGCTGCAGGGCAGATCGTCCCTACCCCGGAACCTCATGAGAGGGTAGTTTTCCTCCACCACTTCCTCCACGGACTGGGGTCTCATGTTCTACTACGGGCTGGACTTCCATGATCTAGCCCCGAACTTCATTCTCAACATTTCGGCGTTCATCGTCGTCTGTGAGGCTTTCCTCCGCATCCGCCCCCACTTCGGCCTATGGCTAAAGACCTTCAATATCAAGCCGAAGGTGGTGGGCGGCCAACAAGCAGAATGCGGCGGAGCCATGGTGGGCAAGATGCCCAACGTTATATGGCTTGAAGGCTCCTTCGTGGAGACCATAAAGGGGTGGCAATCAGCATGGTTCTACATCACCAAGCCGCGCGACACCAAATGGGTGGCTGCCCCCGAGTTTCGATCTGGATTCCCTACACGGCTCACTTCCTGGAAAGAGAAGGGCTTGTCGTGGGGTTCATCGGTGGAGCTGGACGGACTCCAGAAATGTATCCTAAACATGACAAGCAAGAAGCTCAAGCTTGTCAACATAGTCCAGGTCATGCTCATCCGTCGGATCCTCCTGTGCCAACAACGGGACTTCAACTTGTGGGAGTTCGACCCGGCCCAGCACCAGACTCTGAGCGAGCTCTTTGACATGATGCACAAGGACGTCTGGAAGGTGTTGTTCAAGGGCGCTGAGGTCCCTCCCTCTCTCACTGAGGACCGCGGGCTAAGCGCGAAGCGCCGAGCGCATTCGGTGAGTTCTATATATCCGGTAGGATATTTATTTCCCCTAGCTTAACCATGTGCGGGGTCTGATTTCCATGCCTTTGACAGGACTGGGTGGAGACGTCGGGGCAGATTAATTGTCTGGCCCCTCTGCCCGAAGACACTACGGATGCTCTCCTGACAGAGATGCTGACTCCGGCTCCTTACAAGGTGCTGGAGAAGACCAAGAAGGCCAAGGGAACCCGAAAGAGTTCCCGACGCCAGGGTTTATCGAACTTATCATCCGATAACTCCGCGATGCACTCCTCCCCCGAAGACGAGGAGGAAGATGAAGATGTTCCCCCTCCAGTCGGGGGAGACAAGAAAAGGAAGGTACTGGGGGGGCGAAGGGTCCAAGAAGGGAAGGACTCTCCTTCCGGACTACTCCACCACCGCTGCCGAAGGCGAAGACGAGTGGCTGCTCAGGGCCAAGCCCCTGGCGAAGTCGTAAGTATCCGGATACCAAAGTAACTCATAGCATTCCTTTGTCGCACTGCTTCTCCTAACGCCAAATTATGATTATGCAGACCGCCACGGGCCCGCATCGACGTATCGTCAGATGGCTCCCTGGGCTCGTCGGATATGGATAGCGATCCACTTCTGACCTCCACCTCCCCTTTCCCTAAGGACAACGCCGAGGTATTGTCTCAAGAGGCACCAGGTCGAGGGGAGACAGTCCCGGAGGCGCCTCAAGGCGACCTTCCAGACTCCAGGAGCAGAGGGAGCAAGGCTCCCAAGGGCTCCAAGTTCGTCCATCAGCCGAACACCGCGCCGGAACCTCCAATGGTTCCGGACTCAGGAAGGCGGCCTCCTTCCAAAAGGGGCAATACGCCTGTGCCAGTGACCTCTGTCCAACCAGAGGCATCGGACAATCTGCTGGGAACACTTCGCAGCGCTTCCATCGACGAAGAGCACCACACTATTATGAGTGCGGTGATCAAGAAGGTTCAGTCCGCTAAGAGCGGACTGACTGAAGCCTGTGCCAGCCTTCTAACAGGCTTTGAGGTAAGTATTTAAAATATAGGAAAAATATTACCGCATAGACAGTAGCCCCTAATGCTCTGTTCGGTGTTCACAAAGAAAAGACGAATAGAGGATCAAACAATATCGCAGGAGTCTAACATAAGTATGTCTATATGCGTATGCAGGCTTCGCTGCTGGCATCTGCCGCACAGACTGCGGACGTTGCCACATTGAAGCAGGACCTCGAGGGGTCCAAGAAAGAGCTCGGCCTTGCCAAGAGATAGCTCGAGGAAAACAAGGGTAAGTAATACCCTGTCTATAGATATGTATATATAAAAGAAGACGCGATTGCAAAATGACAGGATCATCGTCAATTTGCCAGGGGCCACGACCGAGGTGGCGACCCTGAAGCAAGCGCTATCCAAGGCCGAAGACAAAGCGGCCAAGGAGCGCACCGAGCGGGAAAGGCATGAGGCACGGGTGGGCGAGGTGCAGCAAGAGCTCCAAGCTCTCGTGACGAAGCACGAGGCGTTGGAGCTTGACTTGAAGACGCAAGAGTCCGAGCTTGCCACGGCCCTTGAGAGTGCAAAGAGTGCCAAGGCCGAAGCCCAAAAGGCCCTCCAGGAGATTGATGCGATGAAGAAGATAGTGGCGGGTAAGGCATTCTATATGCAAAGCAAACATGTGAAAGTAAATTACTTGTTACTTACCCGAATCCGGAGCTCTCCAGGAGCGTTCGCAGATTTGCCCCGCAGCGTGTCGGATGCCGCACAGTTTTACCAGGCCGAGGAGGAAGCTCAACGGATAAGTTGTTCTGGTCTTAGTATACTGGGGCCGAACACCCGGTTCCCATGAGCGACCAGCTAAAGCAGCTGGTCGAGCTACACAAGGCGGCCGAACAGGCCATGAAGGGCTTTATAGTCCGGATGTGGCCTGGCGACGCCCTTCCCAATAGCTACTTAGGCCTGGTGAGGCGGCTTGTAGATGCCTGCCCATGGCTGGAAGTCATCAAGCGGTATGTCTGCATCGAAGGTGCACGCCGGGCTTTCGCCCATGTGAAGGTGCAATGGGCCAAGCTGGATGCCGTGAAGCTGATTAAGGAAGGGCCACCGGCGGGCAAGGAGCATCGCCACCCCGAGATGTACTATGAGGGTGTCCTGAAGGGTGCCCGTCTCATAGCGGACGAGTGTACGAAAGATGTAATATTTGAGTAAACTCGCTCGTGTAATCATGTATCTATGAAAACTTGTTCATATGCGCTATGCAACGCTTGTTTGAATTTAAAATATTACCTTCTGTTTGGTTGTTTATCAAATCTGAGAGATGGCTAGTCGTCGGCTTCTGCCCCCATGCCACGAGCGCTGGGGTGTTCAGGATAAACCTGAGCACAATTGTTCCCATTTTGGGTCCTTCGAGGGAGGTGCTCAGCACAACGAACAAGGCAATCGTACTATAATGCGTTATCACTCTCACTTAGCCATAGAATTCTATAATTTTAAATTTCGGCAAAGCCCCTAGTATTCGGAAGGCCGAATTCGGGGCGCGATACACGCCTTAAGCCGGACAGGGCCGACTCCTCGCTCTAAGCGGCATAAGTCTTTAGGGACTCGAAAACCTCTCGAACAGCGACCAGTCTCTCGCCTTATCATGACAGTCAGTTTTAGCTTTCTCTACTGAGGTGCTTAGCCTAGCTGAACCGGGGCACAATCGCAATAGTTCTCCCAGTGCTACCTTAGCCGATATAGCGGAACGTAAGGTACCAAAACATGGGAGCCGGGCAAACCCAACTATTGACCAAAGACATGATTCGGAGCTGATGCATATAATGCTATAAAAGTTCGGGGTGCCGCACTTGTGAAAGTGTTCGGACTTCTCACACCATATTGTGGGGTACTTAAGCCCCTGGTGTGTTGGCCGTACCAAAGTGTACGGTTGCAAGGTGTCATTAATGAACACATATATATAAAAAAAGGAAGAATGCAATCATAGTCTTAATGCTATGCATTGTTTATTCAAAAAGGTGCGTTAAAGCAAAATGATACATGCAGTGCAATAAGAAAAAAGTAGGACTATGTCCCCTCCAAGGGCGAGCTGAAGAATAGTATTAAGGCAAGTATTACACTCGTTATCGTAATCCACCTGGGAGATCTGTGGTGTGATGTAGCTTTCTGCCTCCTTGGTTGCTGCATCATGTGTTCGGCAATCATGCTGCCGGACACGGTTTCCAGAAATTAATGTCCTGAAAGAGAGAAAAATAACAAAGCGGGAAGCCCCTAGTGCGGTTTAAGCCGCGTCTTGGAGCGTGCCGTAGTCGTGCCCCCACCCTACCTGTGCCCATGGTATTTTTAATGCGTAATTATGTATGTGTGGCATGACTTTCGTCGTTTGGCTTGGGCCGGGGTGGGGGCGCATTGCTATGCGAGCTCGGAACCTGCTATAGATATGCGACGTGACCTGCTATTGCCGTCCTTGGTATCCGAAGTACCATGGTTCTTTGATATGTTATCACTGCAAGCCAGCCAGCTGTCTTCTCCCGCACAAAAGTGGGTCATGAGTGTCGTGAGGGCTGCCATAGATTTTGGCTTTTCCTGACCAAGGTGCCGGGCTAGCCACTCGTCGCGGATGTTGTGCTTGAAAGCTGCTAGAGCCTCTGCATCCGGACAGTCGACGATTTGATTTTTCTTTGTTAGGAATCGTGTCCAGAATTGCCTGGCCAATTCCTCTGGCTGCTGAATTATGTGGCTCAAGTCATCGGCATCTGGTGGTCGCACATAAGTGCCCTGAAAGTTGTCGAGGAATGCGGCTTCCAGATCTTCCCAACAGCCAATGGACTCTGTTGGCAAGCTATTGAGCCAATGCCGAGCTGGTCCTTTAAGTTTGAGTGGGAGGTATTTAATGGCGTGTAGGTCATCACCGCGTGCCATGTGGATATGCAGGAGGAAATCCTCGATCCATACCGCAGGATCTGTTGTGCTGTCGTATGATTCTATATTTACGGGTTTGAAACCCTCTGGGATTTGATCATCCATTACTTCTTCTGTGAAGCATAAGGGGTGTGCGGCGCCTCTGTACTGGGCTATATCGCGACGCAGCTCCAATGAGTCTTGCCCGCTGTGTGCGGCCCAGCCGGATTTACTTTTACTGTATCCGGCGTGACGTTTATCGTCTCGCATAGTGGCGCGCCCTCATGATCCGTAGATCGATCTTGCATGTTTTGCTTTGTCCTCCAATATGTCTCGTAGGTCTGGCGTATTTCCCCATGCCTTTTTATTTGAATGGCGTCGGGGTGCAGGCTGAGCTTTTGGCTGGAATGCCTCTCTGTCGCGGCCACGGGGTGGCCGATCAGCCGCATCATACGCTTCTTCCTCCAGTCGGGGTAGCAACCTGCATTTTGGGTAAATCTTGGAGGGTCGTTCGAGTTTATATTCCTCGGCCTCCAGGACTTCAGTCCATCTGTCAGCTAGCAGATCTTGATCAGCTTAAAGCTGCTGCTGCTTTTTCTTAAGGCTATTTGCCATGGCTATAAGCCGGCGCTTGAAGCGCTCTTGTTCGATGGGATCCTCTGGCACGACGAATTCGTCATCGTCGAGGCTTGCCTCGTCTTCGGAGGGGGCATGTAATTATCATCCTCCGCCTCTCCATTTGCCGCTCTCTCTGGAGGGCTGGCCTCTCCACCCTCCTGTCCTAGATCGTGCTGGAGGGGATTGTTGCCATCTTCGGCACTATCCAGAGTGTTATTATCTCCTGTGCCGGTATCACCACTTTTCCTTTGGCGGGACTTAGAGCGGCGCTGCTGACGTCGGCGCTTGGGTTGCTTCTTGGAGGGGTCATCCTCCGTGGTCTCGTTACCATTGCCTTCTTTGGGTGTGTCCACCATGTATATATCGTATGATGAGGTGGTTGTCCAGTGCCCTGTGGGCAGTGGTTCCTCTTCGTCTCCCGCATCGTCGTCCATATCGTCGATGTCTTCAGAGTCGAAGTCAAGCATGTCGGTTAAGTCGTCGACAGTGGCTACTAAGTGGGTGGTGGGTGGGCAGCGAATTTCTTCGTCATCCGCATCCCAATCCTGCCGGACATAGTTCGGCCAAGATCCTCCTGACAAGGAGAGAGACCTTAATGAGTTCAGTATGTCGCCAAAGGGCGAGTGATGAAAAATATCCGCGGAGGTAAACTCCATGATCGGTGCCCAATCGGATTCGCTAGGAACGGGCGCAGGCGGTTCAGAGTCCATGGCCGAAGAAGGATCCGGCAGTCTGACAACACGGCTCTCGTGCAGGGTAAGGTCGATGTTC
The DNA here is from genome assembly GCF_018294505.1 of Triticum aestivum. Lineage (NCBI taxonomy): Eukaryota > Viridiplantae > Streptophyta > Magnoliopsida > Poales > Poaceae > Triticum > Triticum aestivum. Next base: position 15,000,284 of record NC_057803.1, read on the forward strand.
GGCTCGATCGCCGCTGAGGGTAAGGCCTTCGTGGCGGGGTCCATCCACCCGTCCATGGACGGCGCAACGGGCTCCGAATTGAGGGTCGGAGCGGCTGCCGGTGCGATCTCTTGAACACTGTCTGATGGTAGAGCTAAATCGTACTCATCGTGACCGCGTGACGCACAAGGCAGAGGCTCGAATCCGTCGAAGATCAAGTCTCCGCGGATATCGGCCATGTAGTTTAAGCTTCCAAACCTGACCTGGTGGCCAGGGGCGTAACTTTCGATCTGCTCCAGATGGCCAAGCGAGTTGGCCCACAGTGCGAAGCCGCTGAACACATAGATTTGTCCGGGGAGAAAAGTCTCACCCTGGACTACATTGCTATCAATTATCGTAGGAGCCATCAAGCCTAACGGCGACGACACAGAGGAACTCTCAATGAAAGCACCAATGTCGGTGTCAAAACCGGCGGATCTCGGGTAGGGGGTCCCGAACTGTGCGTCTAAGGCGGATGGTAACAGGAGGCAGGGGACACGATGTTTTACCCAGGTCCGAGCCCTCTTGATGGAGGTAAAACCCTACGTCCTGCTTGATTTATTCTTGATGATATGGGTATTACAAGAGTTGATCTACCACGAGATCGGAGAGGCTAAACCCTAGAAGCTAGCCTATGGTACGATTGTATGTTGTTATCCTACGGACTAAAACCCTCCGGTTTATATAGACACCGGAGAGGGTTAGGGTTACACAAGGTCGGTTACAAAGGAGGAGATATCCATATCCGTACTGCCTAGCTTGCCTTCCACGCCAAGTAGAGTCCCATCCGGACACGAGACGAAGTCTTCAATCTTGTATCTTCATAGTCCAACAGTCCGGCAAAAGGATATAGTCTGGCTGTCCGGAGACCCCCTAATCCAGGACTCCCTCACATACGATAAAACTTCTAATGAAATTCCAATTTCAATTGTTGTAGTTCCATGATCCATTATCATCCAATAGCCTATACCATGTCAATGCCTTTCACTTCAAAGATCAAGGAAAGACTTTCTTCTTGACAACATCCTCGGTCATACATGCAAGCTTGAATAATCAACAAACTTTATCCACATAGATTAGGTGCATATCGGTATATAATGTTCCATCTCCTACATAAGGATTAGCTAGCAGTTTCTCTATCATACCCGAAGGAATTTCATAATAAATATTTTCAGTAGGTGCAGTAGGTTGAGGAGCAACTAATTGTGGTTCCTGTCGAGGTGAAGGTATCCCGAACAAATCCCTCAAAGGATTATTTTCCATAGCAACAAGTGACAGTAAATTTCAGCACACTATATAAATGTTTCCTTACCAAATTCCACTTACCAAAGGCGTTTCACTCCCCGACAACGGCTCCAGAAAAGAGTCTTGATGACCCACAAGTATAGGGGATCTATCGTAGTCCTTTCGATAAGTTAGAGTGCCGAACCCAACGAGGAGAAGAAGGAAATGACAAGTGGTTTTCAGCAAGGTATTCTCTGCAAGCACTAAAATTATCGGTAACAGATAGTTTTGTGATAAGATAAATCATAACGGGTAACAAGTAAATAAAGTAACTAAGGTGCAGCAAGGTGGCCCAATCCTTTTTGTAGCAAAGGACAAGCTTGTACAAACTCTTATATAAAGCAAAGCGCTCCCGAGGACACATGGGAATTGTTGTCAAGTTAGTTTTCATCATGCTCATATGATTCGCGTTCGTTACTTTGATAATTTGATATGTGGGTGGACCGGTGCTTGGGTTCTGCCCTTCCTTGTACAAGCCTCCCACTTATGATTAACCCCTCTCGCAAGCATCCGCAACTACGAAAGAAGTATTAAGGTAAACCTAACCATAGCATAAAACATATGGATCCAAATCAGCCCCTTACGAAGCAACTCATAAACTAGGGTTTAAGCTTCTGCCACTCTAGCAACCCATCATCTACTTATTACTTCACAATGCCTCCCCCTAGGCCCAAACAATGGTGAATTTTCATGTAGTCGACGTTCACATAACACAACTAGAGGAGAGACAACATACATCTCATCAAAATATCAAACGAATACCAAATTCACATGATTACTTATAACAAGACTTCTCCCATGTCCTCAGGAACAAATGTAACTACTCACAAAGCATATTCATAATCATAATCAGAGGAGTATTAATTATCATTAAGGATATGAAAATATAATCTTCCACCGGATAAACCAACTAGCATCAACTACAAGGAGTAATCAACACTACTAGCAACCCACAGGTACCAATCTAAGGTTTTGGGACCAAGATCGAATACAAGAGATGAACTAGGATTTGAGAGGAGATGGTGCTGGTGAAGATGTCGATGGAGATTGACCCCCTCTCGATGAAAGGATCCATGGTGATGACGATGACGATGATTTCCCCCTCCCGGAGGGATGTTTCCCCGGCAAAACAGCTCCGCCGGAGCCCTAGATTGGTTCTGCCCAGGTTCCGCCTCGAGACGGCGGCGCTTCATCCCGAAAGCTTCTTCTTGATTTTTTTTCCAGGTCAAAACACACCATATAGCCAAAGATGGGCACCGGAGGCCTGCTAGGGGGCCCACTGAAGGAAATATGCCCTAGAGGCAATAATAAAGTTATTATTTATTTCCTTATTTCATGATAAATGTTTATTATTCATGCTAGAATTGTATTAACCAGAAACATAATACATGTGTGAATAATAGACAAATAGAGTGTCACTAGTATGCCTCTACTTGACTAGCTCGTTGATCAAAGATGGTTATGTTTCCTAACCATAGACATGAGTTGTCATTTGATAAACGGGATCACATCATTAGGAGAATTATGTGATTGACTTGACCCATTATGTTAGCTTAGTACTTGATCGTTTTAGTTTACTGCTATTGCTTTCTTCATGACTTATACATGTTCCTATGACTATGAGATTATGCAACTCCCGGTTACCGGAGGAACACTTTGTGTGCTACCAAACGTCACAACGTAACTGGGTGATTATAAAGCTGCTCTACAGGTGTCTCTGATGGTACTTGTTGAGTTGGCATAGATCGAGATTAGGATTCGTCACTCCGATTGTCGGAGAGGTATCTCTGGGCCCTCTCGGTAATGCACATCACTATAAGCCTTGTAAGAAATGCAACTAATGAGATAGTTGCATGATGGTGTATTATGGAACGAGTAAAGAGACTTGCCGGTAAAGAGATTGAGCTAGGTATTGAGATACCGACGATCAAATCGTGGGTAAGTAACATACCGATGACAAAGGGAACAACGTATATTGTTATGCGGTTTGACCGATAAAGATCTTCGTAGAATATGTAGGAACCAATATGAGCATCCAGGTTCCGCTATTGGTTATTGACCGGAGACGTGTCTCAGTCATGTCTACATAGTTCTCGAACCCGTAGGGTCCACACGCTTAACGTTCAGTGACGATCGGTATTATGAGTTTATGTGATTTGATGTACCGAAGGTAGTTCGGAGTCCCAGATGTGATCACAGACATGAACAGGAGTCTCGAAATGTTCGAGACATAAAGATTGATATATTGGACGACTATATTCGGATACCGGAAGTGTTCCGGGTGATTTCGGAGAAAACCGGAGTGCCCCCTCCTAGTAGGAGTAGGAAAGGGGAGTCCTACTCCTACTAGGAGGAGGAGGACTCCTCCTGGCGCGCCCAGCAAGGGCCGGCCAGCCTCCCCCCTTGCTCCTTTATATACGGGGGCAGGGGGCACCCTAGGACACACAAGTTGATTGTTCCAAGCCGTGTGCGGTGCCCCCTCCACCATAATCCACCTCGATCATATCGTAGCGGTGCTTAGGCGAAGCCCTGCGTCGATAGCAACATCATCACCGTCATCACGCCATTGTGCTGACGGAACTCTCCTGTGAAGCTATGCTGGATCAGAGTTCGTGGGACGTCATCGAGCTGAACGTGTTCTGAACTCGGAGGTGTCGTACATTCGGTACTTGGATCGGTCGGATCGTGAAGATGCACGACTACATCAACTGCGTTCTCATAACGCTTCCGCTTACGGTCTATGAGGGTACATGGAAAATACTCTCCCCTCTCGTTGCTATGCATCACCATGATCCTACGTGTGCGTTGGAATTTTTTTGAAATTACTACATTCCCCAACACCCAAAAGGTCGGGGGGCCCACCCAGGGGGGTAGGGCGCGCCCTCCACCCTTGTGGCTCGCTGGTGGCCCCCCTCTAGTACTTTCTTCACCCAATATTTTTTATTTATTCACAAAACGTGCTTTGTAAAGTTTGAGGACTTTTGGGTTGTGCAGAATAGGTCTCTAATATTTGCTCCTTTTCTAGCCAGGAATTCCAGCTGGCGGCATCCTCCCTCTTCATGTAGACCTTGTAAAATAAGAGAGAATAGGCATAAGTATTGTGATATAATGTGTAATAACAACCCATAATGCAATAAATATCAATATAAAAGCATGATGCAAAATGGACGAATCAATATTCTACGAAGATCTTTATCAGTCGAACCGTTATGACAACATATGTAATTCCCTTTGTCTATCGGTATGTTACTTGCCCGAGATTCGATTGCTGGCATCTTCATACCTACTTCAATCTCGTTACGGGCAAGTCTCTTTACTCATTCCGTAATACATCACCTCGTGACTAACTCCTTAGTCGTTTGCTTGCAAGCTTATGATGTGTATTACCGAGAGGGCCTAGAGATACCTCTCCGATACCGAAGTGACAAATCCTAATCTCGATTTATGCCAACTCAACAAACACCTTCGGAGATACCTGTAGAGCATCTTTATAACCACCCGGTTACGTTGTGACATTTGATAGCACATAAGGCATTACTCCGCTATCCGGGAGTTGCATAATCTCATAGTCGAAGGAATATGTATTTGACATGAAGAAAGCAATATCAATAAAACTGAACGATCATAATCTAAGCTAACGGATGGGTCTTGTCCATCACATCTTTATCCTAATGATGTGATCCCATTATCAAATGACAACTCATGTCCATGGCTAGGAAACCTTAACCATCTTTGATCAACGAGCTAGTCCAGTAGAGGCTCACTAGGGACACGGTGTTAATTTGTTTATGTATTCACACATGTATTAAGGTTTCCGGTCAATATAATTCTAGCATGAATAATAAACCTTTATCATGAATAAGGAAATATAAAATAATAACTTTATTATTGCCTCTAGGGCATATTTCCTTCACATGATTCCTTATTTATATTGGTTGTCCCATGTTGTTGCTTTTATATTTATCTGTTGTAGAAATCTTTGGATATCTTAGACCCATTTTCATCCATTAATTAGTTTGTTATTTTGGTTGATATTGTTTACTTAGCATATGATGCTTAATATCTCTATAAAAACATCTCATTGGTGTGCCATGGAAATGGATGTATGTGTCATGACATACTCCAATTTTGTTATGAATTTGGGGGTCATATGGCCTCTTACATTCTGTCTTTTTGAAAAGGGATGAGTATCCAAAACATCATCTGATGTATAATATGTTATATGCATTCTCCTCTCATGTTGACTGTTTGTCAACTTTGCATGAGTTGAGTTGTATATTGATTAATAATCACTTACATAACATGGTCCGAGTTATGTCAGGTCCCAAAATCAAGGTGATTTGTCACAATTGGCGCTATCAGGCCAACCTATCCTATCTATCATGGGCATTTGGAGAGTTCTTGTAACATCCCAAATTTTCAATTTGAAATGTTATACATAGATCATCTGTGCATATCATATTTTATTGCATTTCGTTTTGCGATCCTCAAAATCCTAAGCAACTCAAGGACCCTCGGAGAGAGTTGGGGATTTCCCTGTTTTCATATTTGCGTTTTATCAAATATCGAAACGAGGATTTTTGGTTTTAATTATTTTTCTCTCCAAAAATATTTCATATTAAAATACATGAGAGGAGATAAAATGACTTCTCCAAAATAAATGAAATATTGGAGGAAAAAGATTAAAATCAAATATTTGATTTTATCCAGAGTTAATTGCTATTTTATTTGAATTAGAAAAATTGCACGTTTTTCAAAGTTTTATTTTAGGGCCAAGAAAAATTTCATCTTGTTCTAAATAATTTATTTAGACGGCAAAAATTTGTTTTGGCATTTTTAGAAATTTATTTTATTTTCTAGGATTTTTTAAGTTTCGGCGGAATTATTTAAAAAAAAGGTGCGCAGTGGCTAACTGGGCCGAAGCCCGATCGCCGGCCCATTTCCCCGCGCCGCCGTCTCCTTCCAGGAGACCGAGCTGCCGCCGCCTCGGACGAGGAGTCCGGTCGGGACTCCCCTCGCTGCCGCCTTGGACCCTCCTCCAAGCCCCCCCCCCCCTCCTCTCTTAAATACCCTGCCCGGAGCCCCGCCACCACCGCCACCTACCCAAGCCGCCGCACACCGCCGTCGCAAGCCGCCGCACCCAGCCGCCTCACCGCGCCGCGCCGCCGTCGCCTCGCCGCCGCAGCCCCACCTTACCGGAGCTACGCCGGAGGTACCACCGCCGTTCGTCGCCGCCGGTTTTTTTAGAAAACAGCTTCGGGTTTTTAAAAAAAAACCTAGTTCGTTTTTTTAGATCGGTTCGCCGGTTTTATCGGTTTATCTTTTTAGCAGACGTTCGTCCGTACGTTCGTTTTAACGAACGTTTTTTGCTCGATAGTTACAGACAACGAACGTTCGTTCGTTAGCCTGTTCGTCAGTTTTCTTTTTCTCGGATTTTCCGTGATTATTTTCGATCGCGATTTCTGATCCGATTTTTGTTTTAGTTTATCTTTTTGCTCGTTTGTCGGAATCAGGCGATTCAAGCGCCTAAATCTTCGTCTCGAAACCCTCTTTCTGTTTAATCAACTTGAACAAGCTTTTGCTACTATAAAATTTGACCTTAGTCCAGATTAGTAAACGGATCTTGTTTCCTTCGCAGTTTGAGTTTCATTGCTCCGTTTGATTTGATTCTTTTCGCAAACCGGAGTTCTTAAGTTGAACTATCTGGTTAGACTTTCTTATTTGAGTTTTACCCGTGTTTTTTTGCTTGATTGCTTATGTATGCTATTGTTTGTTTGCGATAGAACACCCGGAGTGTGAAGCATGCTACTACGAGTCCCTAGGTTTTGTGGATCATCGGCAAGGCAAGTAACACTTTGATCATACCTCTTTATGACCCAGTTTTTATGAATTAGTTCCAATCCTCAAACATTTCATGATTAGGATGAGATTAACATGTGGGTTGGGAAGTAGTTGATGAGGTAGAACCTATTGCCATGTTATATTCAAACCCTTGGGAGTTACTTCTATGTATTGCTTATATTGCTATGCTATGCTCGTAGACGTGGTTTGGGTGAGTGAAATCCATGACAGATGTGAGATTGTTAATTAATGACTTAACTTAAGGTGGCAACTTGAATACACATCTGGGTGGATTGTTTGTTGGGCACCTGGAGAATCCAGTGTTGTCCTAGGATATCCCGAAGTACCCGTGTGATAATCCTATGGTCCGCCACCCAGGCTCAACGGGAACTGAGATATTTTCATGCTAGAAACTTCCGTGTGCAGACACAAGCTATTATGGGCTCTAGCATAGTTGAGTAAGTTGCGTGAAGCTCCCGAAGAGGTGGATCAGCAGGTAGTGGGATGTAGGTTTGGTATGGTCTGCCCGGAGTAAGGGGTTAATGCTTCTGAAAGACTGTGTCTCGGTCATCCATTTCTCAAACACCATGTAGTGCGAGAAATCCAATGGAGGAGATCGGGTCTTGTGGGGAAAAGTGTGCAAACCTCTGCAGAGTGTATAAACTAATCATGGTTAGTCGTGTCCCCGGTTATGGACATCTTGAGTATCTAGTACTTGGAGTATCCTAAGTATCTCGTCACTCTAAACTAATATTGTTGGTGGCTGTTAATTGATTTAATTGGGATTGAGTTGGAGGAACCTTCTCAATGATGTTTCAACTTACCATGATAGTTAAATAAAATATATTCCTTTGTTGTAGGGAAAAAATGGATTTTCGCAAAAACTGTAACCATAGAGCTTTCCACCAGCCAAATATGCATGTAGTGACAGTATTATTCTGTTCTTGCTCTACTGTGTTACTTTGCCAGCATATTCCATGTGTTGACCCGTTTTCGGGCTGCAACGTATTATGTTGCAGACTTTTCAGACCAAGAGTAAGGTTTGTTAGGTCGTTGTCGTGCAGCTCAGCTATGTCGTTGGAGTTGATGGACTCACTTTATCTTCCAAGCCTTCCGCTATTATCGTATTAGATGGCATTAAGCCATATTTATTGTAATAAGTTCTCTTTTGAAACATTTGATGTAATAAGTGTGTGATTGCTACTTTGTTATAAATCCTCGAGTACTGTGTGTGTCAACATTACCGATCCAGGGATAACACTGAAGCACAGAGACTTGGCCGTTTGAGGTCGGGTCACTACAAGATGGTATCAGAGCACACGCTGAGTGTAGGACATGACCACTAAGCTAAAGCCCTAGATCACTATTCTCTCCTCATTTCTGACTCCTCTCCATTTTCTACTATTTAGGATGGCGGGCGCAAGGAACAAGTTTGCACAACCGGATGAAGAAGCACCTTTTGGACGACACTTGAAGGAAGTCACTAGGTACCTGAACATTGGAATACCAAGCTTCACCGGAACTTACAATGCCACCCTGCCAGAAGAGGAGTGATGGATGATTCAAGTTCAGGTTCCAGGAAGGACATTCACGCCAGTCACTAAGCACATAGAGTTTTCCTTCGATGCACCAACCTGGAGTCTAGGAAAGAGTATGGCAGCTCACATCACCATGGGACGCATTGGAGAAGTCTATCATAAGGAGCTTAAGGATACTATCTATCAGATTTGTGGGTGCTGAGATGAGCAATGGGAGATGATCAGCACCAGGAAGGATAGATCAATTGCAGCATTCATCCAAGAGTTAAACCAACACATTCGTCGCCAGGAGAACCAGATGTGCGCAGGAATGATAGATCTGAAGAAGGCAATGACTAGGATCATGGAATTGGAGGAAGAACTCAAGGCTACACGTGAAGATTGTGAGGAGGAAATCGCCGTAATAGTGGATAAGAATGCCGACCTAACAATGAAGCTAGGAGTATTCCTGGGAGACCCCGCACCAGGAGGAGAAGACGAAGAACCCAAGGAGATTCGCCCGGAGGACTACATCATCATCGACAACACCGACTCAGACCCCGACAATAGCGATGATGACTATAAAGACGAAGCTGGAGCAGACATCATGGAGTCTTCAACCGAAGAATATTTCTAGTAGACCACCACAACAGTAGTAGTATTCCACCATGTAGATAGTATAGTTCGAGCACTTTTGTAAACAATAGTTAGATCGATTGTATGCCCTTGCTTGATTGATTGAGTGAAATGTTTGTGTTTGTCTCATGTGCATATGGGTAGTGCTTTCTCATTAGACCCCATTTCTATTCTGATCTCTTCCCTCTAAACCCATCAGATGCCTCCGAGACGTGACCCCGGATTTACCTTCCCACCGGATCTCACCCAGTTGATCCAGCAGCAGAATACCCTGATGCAGTTGTTAGTTCAGAACCAAGGCAACAACAACAACGACGACAATCCACCACCACCACCACCAGTAGACAACTTAGCCCGTTTTCTGAGGTTGCAGCCGCCGGTGTTTTCCAGTAGCACCGAGCCCATAGTAGCAGATGATTGGCTCCGCGGGATTGGAAGGGAGTTAACCACTGCAGGATGTACCGACGCTGAGAAGGTGCGTTTTGCCGCACATAAGTTGGATGGACCAGCAGCCTCATGGTGGGAGAATTACACTGTCACCTAACCTATAGCCACGGTGACATGGGATCAGTTTCAGCAAGCTTTCCGTACAGCCCATGTCTCGACTGGAGCTATGAGTATGAAGAAGCGTCAGTTTCGCAACTTACGCCAGGGGAACCGTACCGTGGCTCAATACGCAGATGAGTTTAGCAAGTTATCTCGCTATGCCCCTGATGATGTGGCCACAAATGCCGCAAAGCAGGAGAAGTTTATGGAAGGGCTGAATGATGAGATGAGCATGCAGTTGATGGTGGCAACATTCAACAACTACCAGGAGTTGTTAGATAAGGCTCTTATGATTGAAGGGAAGCAGCAGCAAATTGAGAGTCGTAAGAGGAAATATGGACATGGAAGGTATAATTCAGGAGCTCAGCAGAAGCCTCGCCTAACCCCGAACTCGGGAGGACTTGTTCATAACCATGGAGGCCACACCCACAATGGAGGAAGTAACCATAATCATACAGGCCCAAGGAATGGGAATGGGAATGGAGCAAGCAACAATCAGAACCGCCCCAATCCAGCCACACCCGCCAAGAGAGACCTAAGCCACGTTACTTGTTTCAAGTGCGGGAAGGCTGGACACTATGCCACGGAGTGCCCTGAAGCGAAGAATGGAAACGGAAATGGGAGCGCGGGAAAGAAGCCCAATCCCAACAAAGGACAAGTGAACCACGTCAATGTGGAGGAGGTTGAAGAGCAGCCAGACGCGGTTATTGGTAAGTTTTTGGTTAAGTCTTTTAACGCCCTTGTTCTTTTTGATACTGGTGCATCGCATTCATACATATCAAGGGAATTCATGGATAAGTTTAAACTACCGACCCAAACCCTTAGGACCCATCTGTTAGTAAGTTCACCTGGAGCAGAGTATATGGCTAGTTGATGGTGCGACCAGATACCCCTAACCATTGGTAGTCATGTTTTTCCGTCCGACCTAATAATCTTGGAGTCACAAGGACTGGATGTGATATTAGGCATGGACTGGATGAAAAGGTATGGAGGAAGCATTGACTATGTTAGTAAGTCAATTTGTCTCACCACCCCTGAGGGAAAAAGGATCAAGTATGTATCTAGGCATGCGCCAAGAAGTAGCCAAGTGAATACCCTCACGGGAGTTGTTCAGGAGGAAGTGCCTGTAGTGAAGGATTACCCGGATGTTTTTCCAGAAGAGTTACCGGGCATGCCACCGGATCGAGACATTGAGTTTTTGATTGAGCTATTGCCAGGCACCGGGCCTATATCGAAGAGACCATACCGGATGCCCGCAAATGATCTGGAGCAGATTAAGAAACAAATCAAGGAGTTATTGGAGAAAGGATACATTCGACGGAGCTCATCACCATGGGGAGCCCAGTGCTTTTGGTAGAGAAGAATGATAAGTCTCTAAGGATGGTTGTTGATTATCGAGCCTTGAATGAAGTGACGATCAAGAACAAGTACCCACTGTCAATGATCAATGATCTGTTTGACCAGCTGCAAGGAGCTAAGGTGTTTTCGAAGATCGATCTGCGATCAGGATATCACCAGCTGAAGATACGAGAGAAGGACATACCAAAGACAGCATTCACCACACGGTACGGGTTGTATGAATATACGGTCATGTCGTTTGGACTAACTAACGCCCCTGCCTACTTCATGAGCATGATGAATAAAGTGTTCATGGAATATTTGGATAAGTTCGTTGTGGTGTTCATTGATGATATAATGGTATACTCGAAGAATGAAGAGGAGCACGATGAGCATTTGCGCTTAGTTCTCGAGAAACTCAGGGAACATCAGTTGTATGCCAAGTTCAGCAAATGCGAGTTTTGGCTGAAGAAGTTGGATTCCTTGGACATGTTATATCAGGAGAAGGTGTAGCAGTAGATCCTACCAAGGTTGAGTCAGTCACTAAATGGTTGGCACCCACTTCAGTTAGCGAGATCCGTAGTTTTCTTGGACTCGCAGTATACTATCGCAGATTCATTGAGAATTTTTCCAAGATTGTGAAGCCAATGACGGAGTTATTGAAGAAGGATACCAAATTTAAATGGACAGAAGAATGTGAAGCAAGTTTTCAGGAGTTAAAGAAACGTTTGACTACAGCCCCAGTGTTGATTCTGCCGGATATACGAAAGGAGTTCCAAGTGTATTGCGATGCCTCTCGCCTAGGACTTGGAAGTGTGCTTATGCAGGACGGAAGAGTTGTTTCGTATGCCTCGCGACAACTGAAACCGCACGAGTTGAATTATGCCACACATGATTTGGAGCTGGCTGTCGTAGTGCATGCGTTGAAGACCTGGAGGCATTACCTTATTGGAAATTGTTGTGATGTGTACACGGATCATAAGAGCTTGAAGTACATTTTCACACAGAAGGAGTTGAACCTTAGGCAGAGGAGATGGTTGGGGCTTATAAAGGATTATGACATGAAGCTTCACTATCATCCCGGCAAGGCCAATGTCGTAGCCGACGCTTTGAGTCGGAAAAGTTATGCTAATACCCTAGTGAGCACGGGATTGCCGAAGGAGTTAGCAAAGGATCTCAGGGAACTTCGATTGGAGATTGATCCTAGAGGTTTTTTTGCAACAATGGAAGTTCGGTCTACATTGTTAGGAAATATTCGAGAAGCTCAGAAGGAGGACAAAGAGATTGCAGAGATAAAAGAGAGAATGAGTGAAGGAAAGGCCAAAAGTTTTCGTGAGGATGAGCACGACACCTTATGGTTTGAGGACCGTGTTTATGTGCCCAATAACACAGAGATCGGGAAGTTAATACTTCAGGAGGCTCATGACTCACCATACTCGATACACCCTGGAAACACCAAGATGTATTTGGATTTGAAGGAACATTTCTGGTGGACTGGTATGAAGAAGGATATTGCCGAGTATGTAGCCATATGTGATGTATGTCAGAGAGTGAAGGCTGAGCATCAAAAGCCAGCAGGATTGTTACAGCCTATGCCAATACCTGAATGGAAGTGGGATAAACTTGGCATGGATTTTATCACCGGATTACCCAGAACCAAATCAGGATATGATTCTATATGGGTAGTAGTTGATCGCTTGACCAAAGTGGCTCACTTTATCCCAGTGAAAACCACCTACACAAGTGCGAAGTTGGCCAAGATATACATGACCAGGATCGTATGTCTGCATGGAGTTCTGAGGACCATCGTATCAGATAGAGGGACACAGTTTACTTCAAAGTTTTGGCATCAGCTGCACCGAACTTTGGGGACAAGGTTGGAGTTCAGTACAACATTCCACTCGCAGACAGATGGACAGACCGAGAGAGTCAACCAGATTCTGGAGGATATGTTGAGAGCATGTGCGCTAGATTATGGATCTATTTGGGATGACAATTTGCCCTACGCGGAGTTCTCATACAACAACAGCTACCAAGCCAGTTTGAAGATGGCACCGTTCGAAGCCCTGTACGAACGAAGATGTAGAACACCGCTAATGTGGGATGAAGTTGGAGACCAACAGTTGTTTGGACCAGATTTGTTCAAGGAGTCTGAAGAAAAGGTTAAGTTGATCCGAGATAGATTAAAGGTAGCTCAGTCTAGACAGAAGAGTTATGCAGATTCGAAACGCAAGGAAATAACCTATGAAATTGGAGAAAGAGCATATCTGCGAGTGTCACCCTTGCGAGGAGTGAAACGTTTTGGAGTTAAGGGAAAGTTAGCCCCGAGATTTGTAGGGCCATATCGAATTTTGGAACGTAAGGGAGAAGTTGCCTACAAGTTGGAGTTACCTGAAGGACTGTCAGGAGTTCATGATGTATTTCATGTTTCACAGTTGAAGAAGTGTCATGCTGAGATGGTTGATATACCGTTAAGAGATACAGTACCCTTGGATGCAATTCAGTTGGACAGTGATTTGACCTATGAGGAGAAGCCAGTCAGGATTCTCGAATTTGCCAGCCGAGTCACCCGCAGCAAGGTTATCAAGTTTTGCAAAGTTTAGTGGAGCCACCATACCGAGGATGAAGCCACCTAGGAACGAGAGGATGATCTTCGCAAAGACCACCCACACCTATTCTCTAGCCAACCCGAATCTCGAGGGCGAGATTCATCTTAAGAGGGGTAGGTTTGTAACATCCCAAATTTTCAATTTGGAATGTTATACATAAATCATCCATGCATATCATATTTTATTGCATTTCGTTTTCCGATCCTCGAAATCCTAAGCAACTCAAGGACCCTCGGAGAGAGTTGCGGATTTCCCTGTTCTCATATTTGAGTTTTATCAAATATCGAAACGAGGATTTTTGGTTTTAATTATTTTTATCTCCGAAAATATTTCATATTAAAATACATGAGAGGAGATAAAAATGACTTCTCCAAAATAAATGAAATATTGGAGGAAAAATATTAAAAAAAATATTTGATTTTATCCGGAGTTTATTGCTATTTTATTTGAATTAGAAAAATTGCACATTTTTCAAAGTTGCATTTTAGGGCCAAGAAAATGTTCATCTTGTTCTAAATACTTTATGTAGACGATGAAAATTTGTTTTGCCATTTTTAGAATTTTATTTTATTTTCTAAGATTTTTCTTAGTATTGGTGGAATTATTAAAAAAAAGGTGTGCAGTGGCTAACTGGGCCGAAGACCAGCAGTCGGCCCATTTCCCCGCGCCGCCGTCTCCTTCCAGGAGACCGAGCCGCCGCCACCTCAGACGAGGAGTCCGGTCGGGACTCCCCTCGCCGCCGCCTTGGCCCCTCCTCCAAGCCCCCCCCCCCCTCCTCTCTCTTAAATACCCCTCCCCGGAGCCCCGCCACCACCGCCGCCGCCCCAAGCCGCCGCACACTGTCGCCGCAAGCCGTCGCACCCCGTCGCCTCGCCTCGCCGCCCCGCCGCCACAACCCCGCCTCGCCGAAGCTACGCCGGAGGTACCACCACCGTTCGTCGCCGCCATTTTTTTACAAAACCGCTTTGTTTTTTTAAGAAAAACCCTAGTTCGTTTTTTTAGATCGGTACGCCGGTTTTCTCATTTTATATTTTTAGCGGACGTTCGTCCGTACGTTTGTTTTAACGAACGGTTTTTGCTCGATAGTTACAGGCAACGAGAGTTCGTTCGTTAGCCTGTTCATCAGTTTTCTTTTTCTCGGATTTTCCGTGATTATTTTCGATCGCGATTTCTGATCCGATTTTCGTTTTAGTTTAACTTTTCGCTCGTTTGTCGGAATCAGGTGATTCAAGCACCTAGGTCTTCATCTCGAAACCCTCTTTCCATTTAACCAACTTGAACAAGCTTTTGCTACTGTAAAATTTGACCTTAGTCCATATTAGTAAACGGATCTTGTTTCTTTGCAGTTTGAGTTTCGTTGCTCCGTTTGATTCGATTCTTTTCGCAAACCGGAGTTCTTAAGTTGAACTTTCTGGTTAGACTTTTTTATTTGAGTTTTACCCGTGTTTTTTTGCTTGATTGCTTATGTATGCTATTGTTTGTTTGCAATAGAACACCCGGAGTGCGAAGCGTGCTGCTACGAGTCCCTAGGTTTTGCGGATCATCATCAAGGCAAGTAACACTTTGATCATACCTCTTTATCACCCAGTTTTTATGCATTAGTTCCAATCCTCAAATATTGCATGATTAGGATGTGATTAAAGTGGGTTGGGAAGTAGTTGATGAGGTAGAACCTATTGCCCTGTTATGTTCAAACCCTTGGGAGTTACTTCTATGTATTGCTTATATTGCTATGCTATGCTCGTAGACGTGGTTTGGGTGAGTGAAATCCATGACAGATGTGAGATTGTTAATTAATGGTTTAACTTAAGGTGGCAACTTGAATACACATCTGGGTGGATAGTTTGTTGGGCACCTAGAGAATCCAGTGTTGTCCTAGGATATCCCGGAATACCCGTGTGATAATCCTATGGTCCGCCACCCAGGCTCAAAGGGAACTGAGATATTTTCATGCTAGAAACTTCCGTGTGCAGCCACAAGCTATTATAGGCTCTAGCATAGTTGAGTAAGTTGCGTGAAGCTCCCGAAGAGGTGGATCAGCAGGTAGTGGGATGTAGGTTTGGTATGGTCTTCCCGGTGTAAGGGGTTAATGCTTCTGAAAGACTGTGTCTCGGTCATCCGTTTCTCAAACACCATGTAGTGCGAGAAATCCAACAGAGGAGATCGGGTCTTGTGGGGAAAAGTGCGCAAACCTCTGCAAAGTGTATAAACTAATCATGGTTATCCATGTCCCCGGTTATGGACATCTTGAGTATCTAGTACTTGGAGTATCCTAAGTATCTCATCACTCTAAACTAATATTGTTGGGTTGTTAATTACTTTAATTGGGATTGAGTTAGAGGAACCTTCTCAATGATGTTTCAACTACCATGATAGTTAAATAAAATCTATTCCTTTGTTGTAGGGAAAAAATGGCTTTTCGCAAAAACTGTAACCATAGAGCTTTCCACTAGCCAAATATGCATGTAGTGATAGTATTATTCTGTTCTTGCTCTACTGTGTTACTTTGCCAGCATATTCCATGTGCTGACCCGTTTTCGGGCTGCAACGTATTATGTTGCAGACTTTTCAGACGAGGAGTAAGGTTCGTTAGGTCATTGCCGTGCAGCTCAGTTATGCCATTGGAGTTGATGGACTCACTTTATCTTCCAAGCCTTCCGTTGTTATCGTATTAGACGACCTTAAGCCATATTTATTGTAATAAGTTCTCTTTTGAGACATTCGATGTAATAAGTGCGTGATTCCTACTCTGTTATAAATCCTCGAGTACTGTGTGTGTCAGCATTACCGATCCAGGGATGACACTGAAGCACAGAGACTTGGCCGTTTGAGGTCGGGTCGCTACAGTTCTAATAATTTGGACACACATTGTAGACCTGTGGTAACAAGCCACATGATTGTTGGAACAAGTATACGAAGCATGTCAAATATATCTAACAATGTTATGATAGTGGGCGCTTTGTCGCAGTTGCATCGATCTACAATGAAGCTTCTAACTAATAAAATTATGTCGTAGTGTGAGTTCATTGTGCATGAGGACACACCATCAATGATGAGTTCATTATGCTCAACATTTTCATACAATAGAATGAACATTTGATCCCATTTCAAGTCTCCTTATGTATCATTCTTGCCATAGTGTGAGTTGTGGCTCTGACTTAGTTGCGGTACTTAAAAGTGCTTGGGGGAAATTGTTTATTTGCTTGTTTTAATTAAGGACCTTGATAAATGTCACACGTCGGGTACGAGCACTTGGCAACTCTGAAAGTTTTTTATGGCAAGTTTAGTTATGCGAGGATGAGAATTTTAGTTGGCAAACATGGCAACTTTCATGCTTCCGTTTATTTTTGACAGAAACTTGTCGTGTGTCGTTGAATTTACCATCCTTGGTTGACTAAAATTGTCATCGATGGGTTTAATCAGAGATGGGTTGACTTTATCACTCAACAAGACTGTTTAAGGGCACAAGAGTAGCTGATGATAGATTTTACCCCCAAAATCGACATCTGGTCAATTGGTTGTAATTTTTATTATCATTGTTGTTCCTTATCCATGATTGAAAATGAATAAATTGGAATTTTCTCACGGAAAAGAAAAGAGATCCCGCCTTGAGCCACATATTTCCCTTTGTAAAGAAATATAAGACTTTTTAATCAAAATTGAAGGAGGCCCCGATCTCTATTCAATGCCTCGTCTAAACCGGATCCTCCCCCTAGCGGTGCTTTCCTCCCCCTAGCCCCCCCCTCCCCCCGCCGCTCGCCAATCCGGCGGTGGCATCCACCCCTCCCGCCGCCTGCCACTCCAGCATCGGCGGCCACCTCCCCCCCCCCCGCCGCTCCAGCCTGCCGGCTGCCTCCCCGGCCCCGGCGACCCCTCCTCGTGCCCTCGCGCTCCGTGCCCGCCATGTCGTCTAGCCCTTTGTCCGTCACCTCCTCCTTCCGTCGCGCCGGAGAGCGACCCATCATGTCCGGCCTCGGCCTCTCCTCCAGTTCTGCGGGCTCTGAGGCGCAGGGCCCGGCTGGTTGGGATGCCGATGTTGGCGCCATGGTGGCGGCGGCGGCCGGGGATCCAGAGTGGATGCGCCCCCGTCCGTCCAAGAAGGAGCTTTGGAGGCGCCACCTGGTAGATGGATCGGGCCCTTCGCACGCCACCCCTCCCAGGGCGCGTCGCGAGATCTCGCCGGAGATGATCGGACTCTGCTTCAAGTGCTTCGAAGAGGGTCACTACAAATCGGATTGCACCAACCAAGTCGTGTGCTTTCGCTGCAAGCTGCCCGGCCATGAATACAAAGATTGCAAGAGGCCGCGGAGCCCTTCACTGGAAGAGGACCTCAGGCGCGCTGCGGCAGCGAAAGTGGCGCGCAGGGACCAGCCGCCATGTCCTGCAGGCGCTGCGTCTAGAGCCCCCCGACCCCGCTTGCACCGCCCTCCCTCTCCACGCCTACGGTCTGGCCACGCCTGTTCGCCCCACGGCTTGCATCGCCGGGACCGGAGGAATTCTCAGCGAGTGAGCTTTGTGTCGTCCGCCACACCCAAAACATGGGGGACTTGGAGCAGAGGCTCCAGTTCGCCATGGTGGCTTATTCAGGCGGGGCACGGCACGACATCTCCCCGGATTTCGTTGCGCAGGCGCTTGGTGTGGTGGTCAGCATCTAGCAAGAGTGGCTCTCCGTCCACAGTTATCGGCGGAGGATTTTCTGGTCGTCTTTGCACGGTGCGAGCACCGCAATTCCGTCGTGGCCAGGCTGTTCATCGAGTTCCAAGGCGTGAGGCTCTACTTCCGTCAATGGAACCATCAAGCTCAAGCTGTTCACTCCGTCCTCAACTTCAAAGTCTCGCTCGTCCTAGAAGGGATACCACCGCATGCTTGGGACCGTGAGGTCGCTGAGGACCTGCAGGATCTTCTTGCCTGGTGGACGTGGTGGCGTCGGAGACATGCTCGCACCGCGACCTCTCTGCGTTCAAGCTCTCTGCTTGGACGGCAGACCCGGCGGCCATCCCCTCTCTCCGCTGGCTGGCCATCCCAGAGCCAGGCTTGATCGCTCCTCTGTCCGAGCCGGCGCTGCTCCAGTACAAGATCCTTATTCACCTGGACTCCATTTCGGACTTCTCAGATCGCGATGAGCCGTTCTTCCTTGGAGTCTCATCAGACAGTGGGCAGAGCGGAGTACCGTCGGACGGTAGGATCAGCGGGAGTGGTGGTGTGGCGCATGCGCCGGTGCCACGCCAAATGCCATGGAGGTTTGGTCAGCGCGACGCCAGAGGCACTGCCAGTGTTGGTGCTCAGCCTTGTGCGCGCGGCGGCGCGTGCTTGCCGGTGAGGTCTCGGCCTGGCTCCGATTGGCACGTCCCGCCAATGGTGGACAAGGAGTTTGTGTCAGCAAAGGGCCCCGCACTGGCGACCAGAGACAGGCTGTCAGTCAGAGTCTCAGCTTTTGACCAGCTGACCGCACAATCTGGAACCACAGAAGGTTCAAATAGGTGTTTAAATGAGGAGGATAGGCGTGTCATTGCGAGGGGACCAGAGTCGCAGCATATTGTTGTGCAGCGAGTTGGGAGCTCTACCGAGCCAATCACCGGCGCAATCATTGGTGACTCGCAATGGCCGGTCGTGGAAGGCCCCACCCCCGCGGCTTCGAATTCGCCCGCAGCCAATCAGGAAGGTGGCCATCTGCCATGAAGAGATGTTGGTCTAGGGCCACTGGAGGATCAGGAGCGCCCAACCCCACCCCAGTCTGGCAAGTTGGTGGATGTGGGGACACCTGGCGCTGCCCCCAATGCTGCCGCTCAGCCTGGTGGGACAGGATCAGGCGCGCCCACGCCTCAGCCAACCGGATCGTCGACCGCACGCCCCGAGACCCCAGGCCACGACAACACCGATCCCAATGAGAATGTGCGGCCAATCATGGTGCTTGCTGACATGCACGCACCCACCCTGGAGATTCTTCCCGAGGAGATCGGGCAGGACCCGCCGATTGCCATTGTCGCCTCGATGGGACAGACTGATGGGAATCATGCACGCCTCTCATTGGCGGAGACGGAAACCCCATGCACCACGGATCTTTGGCCTCAAGGAGAGATCAATACTGGCATTGCTGCAGAGCAAGACCTTGCCCCTCCCCCAACCCTGGTGCTACAGTCCCTGGCCCTACCGGAGAAGGAAACACCTGAAGGCATGACCCCGCAAGAAGCAATAGCATATGCACGTCTAAAGAAATTCTGCTCCAGCATCATCAAGAAGCTCCCCCCCTACTCCCCGAAGTCTCCACGCTTCGTCCGGAGGCTGAGCCATTCACACCCAAGCGCACCATGTGCTCCACCAAGATAAATGATGGGTATGCCGCTTCAAAGTCTGGCAAAGTGGAAAACGTCATGTTGTGAGCTCTAGGCCTTGTCCCGGAAGACATGGTGGTGGATGACGAGGCCGTTAGGGAGCTTCAGGACTTGTTCGACTCTCCACTCCGCGAACAGCACGTGAGAGTCATCGTAGCGCTCTTTGGCAAGTGTGTGCCCAACAACATCGACCTCGTCGGTGCTTCTGACGTTGCGGTTAGTGTGCTTTGAGCATGCCCGTTGGTGTTGGGGTTGCTTGTTTTCCTCATGGATCACAACCCACAGATCGTTTGCTGGAATGCGAGAGGATTAAACAACCCAGCCAAGAGGAAAGTAGTTAGAGAGTTCTTTGCTTCGTTGAAAGTCAATGTAGTGTGTCTCCAGGAGACCAAGTTGGAGATCGTGGACCAGTTCATAGTAATGCAATGTCTCGGACCATCTTTTGATGGATTCGCTTACTTGCCTGCGAGTGAGACGTGTGGTGGTATTTTACTTGCATGGGACTCGACATGCGTGAACGTCGACCACCTACAGTACGATGCCAACTTCCTCACCGGCAAAGTTCGACAACTTGATGGCACCGAATGGTGGGTCTCCGTGGTGTACGCACCCCAGGGTGACGAGCTTAAAACACAGTTTCTCAATGACTTATATGCGTGCAGGCTGCAATGTCCAGGTCCCTGGATGTGCCTCGGTGATTTCAACATGATACTCCACAGCTCGGAGAAGAGCAATCAAAATATTAACAGAACCATGATGACCAAGTTCCAAAACTTTGATGATGACCATGAGCTCAAGGAGTTGTACATGCATGGGCACAAGTTCACTTGGTCGAACGAGAGAAACACCCCAACCCTGACCAAGATTGATAGGATGCTTGTTTCAGTTGAATGGGAGTTGGCTTTTCCAGACTATCTCATGCAAGCACTATCCACTAGTGTGTCTGATCATGCACCTCTCCACCTCTCCACGAGCAACACCTACGGAGCCAAGAGACGTTTTCGGTTTGAACTGTACTAGACCAAGCTTGAGGGCTTTGAAGAGGCGATCCGTGAAGCTTGGGTCTGTAGCAATGATATCTTTGATCCTTTTAAAAGGTTGGACGCGCTCTTCAGGAATACCGTGTCCTATTTGCAAGCTTGGGGCCAAAGAAAGACCGGTAACATCAAGATCTTCATGAAGGTTGCAAACTGGTTAATTGCGAGACTTGATAGAGCACAAGAGAGGCGACCCTTGACTCTGCTGGAAATCTGGTTGTGGTGAACTTTGAAGCTCTCCTTCCTTGGTCTTGCATCCCTCGAGCGCACCATTGACAAGCAAAGATCCAGGATCCGTTGGCTGTGGGAGGGTAACGCGAACACCTAGCTATTTCAAGCGGTAGCCAATGGAAGACACGCCAAGAACTTCATCCCTGCATCAAAAGAGGAGAGGAAATCATCACTGATCAAGTGAGAAAAGAGGAGGTTTTCTCCGAGGCCTTTGAAAATCTGCTTGGGAAGGCCGTTGTCCGCGAGAACACGATTGATCTTGAATACCTTCAGACCCCCGAATGCAACCTAGATGATCTCGAGCTTATGTTCACTGAAGAGGAAGTTTGGAGCATAATTAAAGAGATTCCGGCCGATAGAGCTCCAGGACCCGATGGTTTCATTGGCGCTTTTTACCATACTGGTTGGCCTATCATTAAAGGAGATACCATGGCTGCGCTGCTGAAACTATATGTGGGAGATGGACAAGGCTTCGATAAGCTCAATCGCGCGCACATTGTATTGATCCCCAAAGTCCCGGATGCCCTGGAAGTTGGTGACTACCACCCCATTAGTCTACCCCACAGCTTTGCCAAGCTCTTCGCCAAGCTTCTCGCGACTAGGGTTCGCCCCCGCATGTCTAAAATCATGGCCATCAACCAATCAGCTTTCATCAAGGGAAGAAACATCCACGACAACTACCTCCTTGTCAGACAGCTTGCCAGGAAACTTCGTGCTAGAAAGGAGAAGGGGTTGTTTCTCAAACTGGATATATCTAAAGCGTTCGACTCTCTGTCATGGCCATTCCTCATGGAGAACTTAAGGGCGAGGGGCTTTGGTCAGAAGTGGATTACCTGGATCTCGATCCTCCTTAAAACATCAAACACCCGGGGTGGTGGTCAATGGTGTTCCAGCTAGAAGATTCCATCATGCCAAGGGCCTAAGGCAAGGGGACCCGGTCTCACCTCTCCTCTTCGTCATCGCCATGGACTCCCTCACCTCCATCATTAGCAAGGCAACTGAGGATGGAATCCTCAGTTCTTTCAGAGGTGTGATGGCTACGCAGAGGCTTTCCCTTTATGCCGATGATCTTGCGTTGTTCTTGAGGCCCTTCGTGCAAGATCTTACCTTTGTCAAGGCCACGTTCAATATCTTCGGCGAAGCTTCTGGCCTTCGAATCAACTATAGCAAATCAAATGCAATCCTCATCAAACACAACAAGATTGATCGTCAGAGAGTGGAATCGACACTGCATTGCAAGATGGGCAGCTTCCCATGCCGCTATCTTCGCCTTCAGCTCGCGATCAACCAGCTTACTAGGACGGACTGGCAGCCGCTCCTCGATCAAGTCAGGAAGTTCATTCCTGCTTGGCAACGAGGCCTCATCCAGCAACCTGGAAGATTGATCCTGGTCAAAACTGTCATCGCTGCAAGGCCGGTTCACCAACTCCTTGTGCTCGACCCACCCCTCTGGGTTCTTGAGGAGATCAACAAGTGGATGCGCTCTTTCTTCTGGGCTGGCAAAGAGAAGAGTCATGGCGGATAATGCCTTGTCGCTTGGGACACGGTTTGCAAACCAACTTCGCTCGGAGGCCTAGGAGTAAAGAATCTAGCGCTGCAAGCTCTGGCACTGCACGTACGTTGGGAATGGTTAAGAAGATCTGATCCGAGTAGACCATGGCAATAACTAAACCTGATCGTGGATGAACAAGCACGTGAGGTCTTCAACAGCTTTGTCAATATTAAGGTGGGAGAGGGATCTAAAGTTCTCTTTTGGAAAGATCGCTGGATCCACGGCGCGACGGTCGCTGACATAGCCCCATTAATCCACGCGATGGTCAGTACAAGGAACAGGAACAGAAGAACGGTGAGAGATGCGCTCAACGACAATGCCTGGACGGTTGATCTGCAAGGGGAGCTATCTTTCTTGGGCCACATGCAAGTTTACTCTCTGTGCCAGGCCATCAGTACTGTGGAGAGAAATCTGGATGAGCAGGACCAATTCCACTGGCCTTGCCATGCGTCTGGCAAATACAACGCTAGTTCCACTTATAGATGGCTTTGCATGGGGCAAATCAAAACCCCCACCGCAGGCTGCATCTCGCGAAGTTGGGCGCCGTTAAAGTGCAAAATCTTCATGTGGCTTGCCAGCCAACGCCGCCTATGGACTTCTGACCGGCGAGCTCGTCATGGCCTCCAAGATACGGCGTCCACCTATTACACTTGCTTGCAAGATGAGGACAACCCCGATCACATGCTCGCTCATTGTGGTTATGCTAAAGAAGTGTGGCACTCCTGTTTCAGTGAATGGAGATTCAACGTGCAAATCCCATCCACCGATGCCACCTTCTTACAATGGTGGCTCGACCAAAGGAGACAATTCAATGGCAAGCTCAGAAGAGGATTCGATTCCATCACCATCCTAATTGCATGGGCCCTCTGGAAGCAACGCAATGCGCGTGTGCTCAACAATGTCTCGAGACAAAGATCGGCTGCACAACTCAAAACAAAGATCTTAGATGAGATTGATGATTGGAGGAAGGCCGAGTTAGGCGGAGTGGGTGCTTTAGACCCTTTCGCGAGAGAGTAGTCATAGGTTTTAGGAAGTTGGCGTTGAGTGGGTTCCCCCTACGAGCTGTTCGCACCTCGTTAGGGTTCTTGTACATAATTTTCTGCCTTCTATAAAAATATGGTATTGCCATTGACATACTCTCGAAAAAAAAGAAATATTTCTAAAAAAATGATTTATTGCCGAAAAGGAAACATGATTCATAACGAAACAAAGCCCAGACGGTCTGGCCGGCGTCCATATATGGGCCCGTCAGGCGCCGCATCCACGACCATACGAACCTTCCAGAGTCCATATCTCCCATGATTAATAACCCTGAAAAGAAATCTACTCCGTATCCGTGATTAATAATGCGAATCGTTCGTCAAGGAAACCCGTCGACGTCACTCCATGCAGGTGGGTCCGTGGCTTATTAAAATTGCCCTTTCAGCCAGTGAGCCCCACACCTCGGTCGTCGTCGTCGTCGCGTCGCCGAAGACCCGAAGTCAGACTCAGACGACCCGACCGTCTCGTCACCGCACCGCATGGCTCCCCTGTTCCAGCGCGTCCTCCTCGCCGTCCTGCTGCTCGCCAGCACGGCCTCCTCCTCCTTCGCCACCGCCGGCCGCGGCGGCGGCCGCGGGCGCTTCGACCCCACCCGCGCCGTCCACGTCTCGTGGCGCCCCAGGTGACCGACGCCGACCTCCACCCTCCTCCGCCGCCCGCCGGCACTACAGGCTCGTCGACATACATAACGTCCATGCTTCCCTCTGTGCCGCAGGGCGTTCCTGTACAAGGGGTTCCTGTCGGAGGCGGAGTGCGATCACCTCATCGCGCTGGTCAGTTAACCATCTCTCTCTCTCTCTCTCTCTCTCTCTCTCTCTCTCTCTCTCTCTCTCTCTCTCTCTCTCTCTCTCTGCCCGGCGCACCGTACGTGGACATTCCATCGCTCGCAATGCATGCGTGATCTGCGTGGTGTGGCAGGCGGAGGAGGGTGGCCTGCAGAAGTCGATGGTGGTGGACCGGCTGACGGGGAAGAGCGTGATGAGCCAGGTGCGCACCAGCTCCGGAACGTTCCTCCCCAAGAAGCAGGTGCGCGTCCCCTTCGGCTTTTCATGGCCGCGAGGCAGGTCCATTTCCCACGGATTTGGCTCACGATCTGTCTCATCCATCTGCTTATCTCATCTAGGACCAAGTTGTGGCGAGGATAGAGGAGAGGATCGCCGCCTGGACCATGCTGCCACAGGGTATGCCATGCTATATGCTCTCCCCGGTGCACTAAACTCAACGCACGCTGCAAAGTGCAAAGTGTAAACAAACTTGCATTTCAATCTTGTTTCCGAACTGCAATGTTGGGCAGAGAACGGCGAGAGCATCCAGGTGCTCCGGTACGAGAGCGGCCAGAAGTACGAGCCGCACGTCGACTTCATCCGGCACACTGCCAAGGGATACCATTCCCGCGGGGGGCACCGCGTCGCCACCGTGCTCATGTACCTGTCCGACGTCAAGATGGGCGACGAGACCGTCTTCCCCAACTCCGACGTACTAATCGCAGATCTGTGTTCCTAGCTGCATACATATTTCATTCTTCCCAACCTATGACTTCGAAATTAATTTGTTTCGCCACAGGCCGAGTCGTTGCAGCCCAAAGACGACACATGGTCAGAGTGTGCACGAAGTGGGTACGCAGGTAATAAACGTGAACACTTGACCATGCAGATAGCCTTAGTATCTCTTGATGTGACGCACTACACTACACTTTGGAGTACTGATTTCTTTTGCGTGGCAGTGAAACCTGTGAAGGGCGACGCGGTGCTCTTCTTCAGCCTGCACCCCAACGGGACGACGGACCCGGACAGCCTGCACGGGAGCTGCCCCGTGATCGACGGCGAGAAGTGGTCGGCGACCAAGTGGATCCACGTCCGACCCTTCGACAGCCGCCCTCGCGTGCCGTCCACCGCCGGATGCGGGGACGAGAACGATCTCTGCCCTCGGTGGGCTGCCAATGGCGAGTGCGCCAAGAACCCTCGCTACATGGTCGGAACCCCCGGCAACCCCGGCTTCTGCCGGAAGAGCTGCAACGCGTGCACCGGTACACTGTAGATTTGGAAATTGTAATGGCAGGCCACTGACTGGCTAATCGAAATAAAAATATTTATCTGTTTATCAATGATTTGTTATGTACAAATATACGGCCGATCGATCAACAAATCATTGTCCGGGCAAGGCAATCACGTTCACGTGCCCTTGCGCGGCCGGACGATGCCGTCGTTGCCGGCGAGCGCCAGGTACTTGTCCTTCCTGGTGAAGCCGGTGCACTCGAAGGAGAGCGCCGAGGCGATGATCCTCTGCACGTGGTTGGCCACCTCGTGGCTCGACCTCCCACCGCCGCCGCAGGTGTGCTCCGCCGGCAGCCTGTCGAGGAACGTCACCGTGTACTCCAGCCGCGGGTTCATGAAGAGGTAGAAGGGGTCCATCCCCTTCCAGCCCCTGGCCGTGGTGCCGTGGAACATGCTCATCCGGCACTCGGTCGCCACGGGCACGATGTCGTCGCTGAGCTCCGCGAAGAGCGACGAGAAGCGCAGCAGGAAGGGCTCCCGGCACGTGGTCCCCTCGGGGCAGACGGCCAGGTCGCCCCCGGCGAGCAGGCGCCTGATGGCGGCGGCGTCGGTGGCGCGGTCGCGGGTGAGGCGGACGGTGCGAATCGGCGAGAGGAACTCGGAGAGGCGGGAGAGCGAGTAGGTGACGACGGACACGGGGCGGCCGAGCGCCACGGAGATGAAGACCGGGTCCAGGAGCGTGCGGTGGGAGCAGGCAAAGAGCGCGCCCGTGCGGCCCTCGGCATGCTTCGGGCGCGGCGGGGGAGCGCCCCGCACCACGACGCGCACGCCCAGAGCCCGGTACACGTGGTACTGCCACGGCATCGGGACGAGCGACCCCGCGGCGACCCGGACGCACGCGAGCAGGAAGCCGATGGGGTACCACACCACGGCGAGCAGCGCGGCGAGAGGGGTCGGCCGCTGGACGAGGCGGCCGTCGTGGAAGATCACCGGCTTCCGCAGCTTGTCCACGCCCACGGCGTCCACCGGCTCCCGCGGCACGAGGTACGCCTCCTGCAGTCCAAAGCCAAAGTTACAAAAGTATTCTGCACACGAACTTTGTATACAAGATGCTTCAACGCCATGAGGCGTGGCTTGCCATATTGGTCCCAGCAACTACTCATCGTACAGGGAAACGGCTGTTGGGTTACTCTACCTAAATGGGCATGCATCATGAATGCATGCACAAAAGAGCTGATGATGATCGGGAGACGCATGCAGGATATGTTTAGTAGTACTACTATAAGCTGACCCTCAGCCATCCTGCATGATATTCATGCATGCGTAGATGCATACGGACGATCAGCTCAGGTCGACTAGAACGCCGACGGCCAACTTTTTTCGCGCCGGCATATGGAACCCATTTGTCGATGGGCAGTTTACGTCGAAACTCTGGGTAAACATCAAGGGTTTAACCAGTGATTAGAGAATCAAGTAACCTTGCAAACGCTCATGAAGGCGTAGTCGGACCTCCGGTCGCCCAGCCCGACCTCCGGCGCGTCGCCGTCGCGGACCATCTCCCTCAGCGCCTCCGCCTTCCTCTCGCCGACGAGCACGCCCCGGCGCGAGTCCACCAGCCCCGTGGCGCGCCCGCGCCACGTCGCGAGCTCCGTGCCGGCGACGGCGTCGGCGCCGAGGTGGTCGCGCAGGAACGGCTCCGCCATCACCCTGGGCGTGGCGGTCACCACCCACCTCCGCCCGCACGCCGCGAACACGCGCCACGCGTCCGGGTGCACGTCGTCCGCGTAGAACCTGGGCAGCACGGCGCGCGCCGCGGACTCGATGTCCGCCACGCGCGCGCCAGCGGTGGCCGCGAACACCAGCACCCGCACCCCGGCCGCCTCCGACACCGCGTGGTACAGCAACCCGGCGAGCGGCGCCAGGAGCAGGAGGAGCGCGAGGCGCGGCACGCCGCCGGTCTCGAAGGCGACGAGCGCGTAGTACGGGAAGGCGCTCCGCGACCGGAGCAGCGTGCCGTCCAGGTCCGACACCACCGTGTGGTCGCCGCGGCGCGACGCGTCGCACTTGTGCACCGCCGGGAACGGCTCCTCGCTGGCTACCACCATTGCACTGGCTTGAACGCGAAGGCTAACCCGTTTGTCTCGAGAGAAGGCTGCGTGTGGTCGTGTGGTCGGCGCCGCTGTGGTTTGGTTTGCGCACAAGTGTGCGCAAGGATTTATAGAGCGCGGCGACGCGTGAGAGACGGGCGGTTTGTGGACAGTACAAGAAAGGACAAAACAAGGGTTGACAGATTAATTGGGCGGTAAAATTGTGGCCGAATCCACATTGTAATCCGCGTTTCTTCGTTTGTGCTATTTGATGCTAGTAAGGCTGGTCATAGTGGGGAGTAACTTAGACTAGTGTCATATACATGACACTAGTCTAAGGCATTTTTTGGTTCATAGGATAGGATTATCATAGGAATAAGAATCTTGTAGGAAATGAGATGACATGTATCTCAAATCCTATGAGTAGAAATAGGAAACAAGATGTCATTTGGTTGACATCAAAGGAAATTTTCCATTGAATCTAGACTCTTTTTTATTTTCCTATGAAATGTGGAGAATAGGAACCAATCCTACGTAGGAATAGAAATCCATTCCTGTGAACCAAAGGGCTCTAAAGGAAAAAATCCTATAAGAATCCTATCCTTTAGAATTCCTATGAAATTCCTCTAAACCAAAGGAGGCCTAAGTTACTACATTTATGATGCAAAGTAACATAATAGTAGTGTCATAGATGGCTTCATTTATTAGCTTGTAGACTCATCTTGTCTTGAAAAACGCTATGTTACAGTAACATATTATGTTACTACCTCACATTAAATACTTGCCACATAAGCAAAAATTTCTTAAAGTGCGCTATGTTACTAGCTAAATTACTCCCACTATGACTAGTCTAAGGCTGGTCATAGTGGGGAGTAACATATAGTAGTATCATGCATATGATATATTAGTGTATGATACTACATCCATAGTGCATAGTATCATAAAATAGTATCATAGGTGGTCTCATTTATTGCCATGCATGACACATAGTAGCATAACATTTATTATGTTACGGTATCTACCTATATTACTATGACCCTCTCTCTTTTCTTTAATTTTCTGCCACGTAAGCATGTTTGCGAGTCCCAAGTATATGATACTAGTTATGTTACCCCACTATGGCCAGCCTAAGAAAATGTCATTCAACCACACACACATACAAAAAAAACATCAGGTGTCAACTATTCCCTTATTCAAAGTTTCATTAACAACTGATTTTTTTTCAAGAGTTCCCCGAATGTCATTTGACCATGAACTTTTGCACCTTTTTAGACATCTCCAAAGCTTTTTATTAACAGTCACGATTTTTTGCATGCATCCAGTAGTGCACTTTAGCATCTTTGATCCCCCCCAAAAAAGTTATTTTTATTTTTTTTGCCATTGGTTATGAATTTACAGTTCACGTGCGGGAGCAGCTGAGCCTGATAGGAAGGGAGTACAATACAATTTACTCGGTGTACAAAAGTGCATGACAGTGAGCATAAATAAGATAACATTTCACCTAAATTCACATGCATGTGTCTCTACTCATACTTTGTATGCCAGAATTTTTCTTCACAGCATTTTTGAAACTTCGGAGATTTGATTATTGGGTTCATGTGAACCTGAAATTAGATGGCATTTCTCAACCTTGTTTTTCGTTCTTCACGCCAAATAGAGACATGACAACAAAAATATATCATGCAAAAGGTAAGATTATCCTTTAGTGGCACCTGTATCACGTGAATACAAAAGTGACATGATGATCAAAACTAACAATCTTTTTTAATCGAATGACAACATTATGTACAAAAGATAAATTATCTTCTCTTACAATAGAATTCTAGCCTACGTCCCGCTTTGGCCTTGCCGACGTCCGTGGCGGCATCATATAATATAGTCGTCCCCATCTATGCCGACGTCGTGGTAGTCTTCTGCCACCCGGATGAGCAGGACCTGACAGCCATCCGTCGTATCCTCGACATTTTTGAATCAACGACAAGGCTTCGCACGAACTTCTGTAAGTGTTATGTGTCACCCATTCAGTGCTCTCCTAGCAAGTTGGTCACCATCAATAATGGTTTGGCTTGCCCGGTTGCTAATTTCCCGATGCACTATCTCGGTCTTCCTTCCTTAATCCGCAAGCCCGCTACTTCCGCCCTTCAAGCCCTCTTCGACATGCTAGATGAAAAACTTCACGACATGTGATGGACCGTGGACCGCCTTGCTCGCCGCAGTGTTCCGCACCCACATCGCCGTGTCTTCTGTGGCAAGGAAACCGAGGCCATGCCTCACCTCCTGGGCGGCTGCTCCTTCGTTCGCCAAGTTTGGTATGAGGTTCTCCCTTGGAGTCACGCCGCAACCACTGAGGGAGTCCAGGATTATGGGGTCCTCCAGCGTCCGGGCTACGTGACGTGGGCCGGACAGATGGGCCGTGAAGATACAAGACGAAAGACTTTCTCCGTATCCGGATGGGACTCTCCTTGGCGTGGAAAGCAAGCTTAGCGTGCGGATATGAAGATTCCTTTCTCTGTAAAACCGACTCTGTACAAACCCTAGTCCCCTCCTGTGTCTATATAAATCAGAGGGTTTAGTCCGTAGACACAATCATAATCATATAGGCTAGACATATAGGGTTTAGTCATTACGATCTTGTGGTAGATCAACTCTTGTAACCCCTATATTCATCAAAGTCAATCAAGCAGGACGTAGGGCATTACCTCTATCAAGAGGGCCCAAACCTGGGTAAACATCGTATCCCCTATCTCATGTTACCTTCGATCCTTAGATGCACAGTTCGGGACCCCCTACCCGAGATCTGCCGGTTTTGACACCGACATTGATGTTTTCATTGAGAGTTCTACCGTGCCGCCGTCGAAAGGCTCGATGGCTCCATCAATCATCTACAACAATGCTACCGCGAAGGAGATTTTTCTCCCCGGCCAGATCTTCGGCGGCTTCGCACTGTGTGCCAACTCGGTCAGATCGACAGCTACGCCCCTGGTCACCAGATCAGTTTTGGAAATCTAAACTATGTCGCTGATATACGAGAAGACTTTATCTTCCAAGGGTTCGCGGCCTCAACCACCGCTCCGGCCTTAGATCCGAAGCGCATCATCAGGTCCGAAGACGGGAGTCTAGAGCCCGCCGGACTCTCTGCGGCCTTAGAGCTCAACACCGAGAGAATAGCGTCTCTGGCAATCATTGCAAGGTCGGACTCTTCTCCGGATACTACTTCCAAACCCCGGAGGCCCACGTCATGCGAGCTCGGCCCATAAACTTCCGACCCCGTCCAAACCCCGCTCTTAAACGAGGCTCTGGACTTAATGCGATCCCTTGGCATCACAGATGAACCGCTTCTGAATCACGCCCAGCCCAGACTAGGGGCTGGAAACAGGGAATTTTACTTCCCACCCACCACCCACTTCATAGCCACTGTCGAG
Source organism: Triticum aestivum (assembly GCF_018294505.1). NCBI lineage: Eukaryota > Viridiplantae > Streptophyta > Magnoliopsida > Poales > Poaceae > Triticum > Triticum aestivum. Next base: position 15,031,769 of record NC_057803.1, read on the forward strand.
GACCTAACCAACATGCTTGATTACGCCTTCGAAGACATCGACGGTATGGACGACGATGCCGGAGAGGAGCAAGCCCAAAACCCGTCGGTCACCAGACATTGGATGGCCACCTCCTCGTATGACGTATATATGGTGGATACACCTAAAAACGGCGACGGCGATGATGAGAAAAACCCAATTGAGGACGAACCTCCTGAGATACCGCCGAAACATCAACGTTAGTGACGCCACTCTAAATCGCGTCACAGTAAGAACAGCAATACCGGCACCGAAAACAATGATACTCTGGAGAACACCGAAGACCAAGAAAACCCCATCGAAGCAACATCCGAACAGGATGATCGGGAGGACGGGCAAGTTGACCCTGACGACCAAACAGGGAACAACGACTCGGAGGACAACAACTATCTGCCACTCTCCGAGGACGACGTAAGCCTCGGCGACGAAGATTTTATCGTGCCAGAGGAACCCCTTGAACAAGAGCGCTTCAAGCGCCGGCTAATAGCCACGGCTAGAAGCCTAAAAAAGAAACAACAGAAGCTTCAAGCCAACCAAGATCTGCTTAATGACAGATGGACTAACGTCCTGGCAACCGAAGAATACGGCCTTGAACGCCCAACAAAGAGTTACCCAAAGCGTAAGCTGCTACCCCAATTCGACGATGAAGCGTTGGAGCCCATACCACCCGTGCGTAATGCGGCTGACGGACCCGATAGACCACCATGTGGCCAGGACAGAACGGCAACTCAAGCCGAACACCAGCCCGCACCACCTCACCGTAAAAGCAGAGAAACAACAGCTCGGGGATACACATACGACCTACGACAGGACTTGGAAAATAGGGCAGGTCAGACCAGGTCAATCTACGGATCACGGGGGCGTGCTCCAGCGCGTGAGGCGGCCTATCAAGCCTGGTGCGATAAACACAACCAACCCCGGACTGAAAACCGCATACAGACTCCATCCGAACTACATCGTGACATGGCCCGATACAGAGGCGCCGCACACCCCCTATGCTTCACCGATGAGGTAATGGAGCACGAGTTCCCTGAAGGGTTTAAACCCGTGGACATAGAATCATACGACGGCAGAACAGCTCCGTCGGAGCCCTAGATTGGTTCCGCCAAGGTTCCGCCTCATGGCGGCGGAGTTTCGTCCTGTGAGCTTGCTTATGATTTTTTCCTCGACGAAAGACTGCATATAGCCAAAGATGGGCATCGGAGGGCCACCAGGGGGCCCACGAGCCAGGGGGGGCGTGCCCAGGAGGGTAGGGCGCGCCCCCACCCTCGTGGACGGTGGGTGGCCCCCTCTGGTACTTCTTTCGCCCAATATAATTTATATGTTCTGAAAATAATTCCCATGGAGTTTCAGGACTTTTGGAGATGTGCAGAATAGGTCTCTAATATTTGCTCCTTTTCCAGCCCAGAATTCCAGCTGCCGGCATTCCACCTCTTCATGTAAACCTTGTAAAATAAGAGAGAAAATGCATAAGTATTGTGATATAATGTGTAATAACAGCCCATAATGCAATAAGTATCGATATAAAAGCATGATGCAAAATGGACGTATCATATACCAAGGAGAAAAGAAGCATAGACACGTGCCAGAGTACCTAAAGGATCTTTAAAGATTACCTCGTCCGCTTTCAGGAGGCATGCATAGCTTCCCCTTTGTGTTCGACATGTAAAATAGCCTTGTTGCTTATTGCACTATTTGTATCAATACGTTTTGACGTATGAATCAGACTACTATGGAAACAATTTTTGGCCCAAACCTACGTGGCGTTGGCTTATCTCTCAATATATGTTTCCCTGTTTTTGTCCAATTGACATGTACACCTTGGTACGACCTAAATCACCAGGGGCTTTATTAAGCCGTGTACATCTTTTAAATATTAAAACAACGTCCGAACACTTTAACAGTGCAATTCGGCGTCCTGAATATAGCATTATATGCATTGGCTCTGAATCATGTCTTTGGTCAATAGTTGGGTTGCCCGGCTCCTGTGCTTGCTACCTTATGTTCCATCTGATCGGCTAGGGTAGTAAAGGGAGAACTACTGCGATTGTGTTTCTGGTTCACCCGGACAAACACCTCAGTAGAGAAAGCCAAAAACTGACTGTCATGATGTGGCGAGAGCTGGTCAGCCATTCGGTGACTAAGTATATATCTTTAGCGATTTTTTCCGCATTATGCGATAGGCTGGCCTCCACCCGGCCGAGCATTCATAGCACCTGAGTTCGGATAATCGAACAATACTAGGGGCTACGCCTGCACTCCCATTATAAAACTCCTATGGCTAAGTGAAGGCGATAAAGCCGCATAGTTCGATTGCCTGGTTCGCCGCACTAACACCTCCTTCACGGACCAGTACGTTGGGTCAAGTGTGTTTAAGTGTTATCCCGAACACCCCCGTACTACCTACGTGGGGGCTGAAGCCGACGACTCGCCAACTCTCAGATATCATAAACAACCGCATAAGAGGAGATATTTTAAAGTAAAATAAGCAACATATCATACATAAGCCTTGTTTCATGATATAGGATTGGACAACATAGATACATTCATTGAAAAATGATGTCTTTCGAACATTGGCCTTCTACAATGCGAGATCCTTTCAGGACATCATCAAAGTACCGCTCCGGTGTGCGGTGCTCTTTGCTAGCGGACGGTCCCTTGGTTGCAATCTTGATGGCGTCCATCTTCGCCCATTGCACCTTGACACGGGCAAAGGCCATCCGCGCAACTTCAATACAGATCGACCGCTTCACGGCATCAAGCCGAGGGCAGGCACTAACCAGCCGCTTGACAAGACCGAAGTAGCTACTGGGCATGGGTTCGGCGGGCCAAAGACGGATTATCAAATCCCTCATGGCCAATTCAGCCACCCTGTGTAGTTCGGTCCATTGCTTCAGCTGATCGCTGAGGAGCACATGATGCTCTGGCACAAGGTACTGCTACTAGAACAACTTCTCCGTTGAGCTCCCCTCTTCGGCCCGAAAGAACTCCGCGGCATCAGCAACACTTCAGGGCAGGTCCGCAAACACTCCTGGAGAACTCCAAATCCGGGTTAGAAAGATATACCCTTTCTTCACAAATATGCTCTGCATGTTAAAGCCCTTACGCGCCGCAATTTTCTTTGCCTCTTGGATCTCCCGGACAGTGCCTTGGGCTTCGGCTCGGGCTTCTTGTGCGCTTTGGAGTGCCTTAGCAAGTTCGGAGTTCTGCTCCGAACTCTTGCGCTCTAAGGATTCACATTTGCCTGTGGCATCCTTGAGTTCTTGCTGGACTTCCTCCACCCGTGATTCATGTTTAAGGCGAGAGGCTCGTTCCTCCTCCGCCTCCTTCTTGGCCTCGGCCAGCGCACTCTTGAGGGCCTCGACCTCAGACGTGTCAGCTGCAAACATAATTATGAAACTCATTGAGATACTACATCATAGCTGGCATCATTTCAGACGTGCTTCGGTATTACATACCTTGTTTTTCTTCTAACTTCCGCCATAGCTCGGATGCTTCGGCGGCATTGGCAGCCAATACCTATTTCGCAGCCTGCTTATTTAAACAGATATGCGCGTTGAGTTGTTAGATCCTCTGTTCGGTTTTTCTTTCCGAACACCGAATAGAGTCTCAGGGGCTACTATCTATACACAGGCATTTCTTTTATACAGCTCAAAAGACACTGTAAGGCACATACCTCAAAGCCTATTAAAAGGCTAGTCCAGGCTTTGCTCAATCCTCTTTTCATGGACTGAACCTTTTCAATCACCATACCCATAAGGGTACGATGTTCTTCCACAATGGTGGTGCTCTGAAGCGCTCTCACCAGAGTGTTCGACGCCTCCGCATTGACAGAGGATGCCGAGCTCATCTGTTTCCGGAACCGTGTGGGTTTCCGGAGCGGCATTTGGTTGGGGGCCAAACTAGACATAGCCCCCATCTCCAGTCTCCATGGGGGTTGGTTCCCCCATGTTCTCGGAAACCTAGGTGTTACCCTTCGGCACCGTCTTGGCAGCCTCCGGCACCTCTCCCTGTTCTGGAAGGGTCCTTTGGGATGACACCTCGGTGTTGTCCGTTGCAGGGGGAGGAAGCTGATGGAGGTGAATCGCTCTCCATCATGTTTGGACCCAGCGAATTCCCAGTAGAGGAAGATCGCTGGGGGAGGACATGAACCGGACTGTAGCATGCAATTTAAAGCGTGTTATAACTATAAGACAAAAAAGCCGGACATATATATATATACCTTTGAGTACTTACAATCCGGCCAGAGGCTTCGGCCTGGGGCGCCATGAAGGAAATATGCCCTAGAGGCAATAATAAAGTTATTATTTATTTCCTTATATCATGATAAAAGTTTATTATTCATGCTAGAATTGTATTAACCGGAAACATAATACATGTGTGAATACATAGACAAACAGAGTGTCACTAGTATGCCTCTACTTGACTAGCTCGTTAATCAAAGATGGTTATGTTTCCTAACCATGGACAAAGAGTTGTTATTTGATTAACGGGATCACATCATTAGTTGAATGATCTGATTGACATGACCCATTCCATTAGCTTAGCACCTGATCGTTTAGTATGTTGCTATTGCTTTCTTCATGACTTATACATGTTCCTATGACTATGAGATTATGCAACTCCCGTTTGCCAGAGGAACACTTTGTGTGCTACCAAACGTCACAACGTAACTGGGTGATTATAAAGGAGCTCTACAGGTGTCTCCAAAGGTACATGTTGGGTTGGCGTATTTCGAGATTAGGATTTGTCACTCCGATTGTCGGAGAGGTATCTCTGGGCCCTCTCGGTAATGCACATCACTTAAGCCTTGCAAGCATTGCAACTAATGAGTTAGTTGCGGGATGATGTATTACAGAACGAGTAAAGAGACTTGCCGGTAACGAGATTGAACTAGGTATTGAGATACCGACGATCGAATCTCGGGCAAGTAACATACCGATGACAAAGGGAACGACGTATGTTGTTATGCGGTCTGACCGATAAAGATCTTCGTAGAATATGTAGGAGCCAATATGAGCATCCAGGTTCCGCTATTGGTTATTGACCGGAGACGTGTCTCGGTCATGTCTACATTGTTCTCGAACCCGTAGGGTCCGCACGCTTAAGGTTTCGATGACAGTTATATTATGAGTTTATGAGTTTTGATGTACCGAAGTTAGTTCGGAGTCCCGGATGTGATCACGGACATGACGAGGAGTCTCGAAATGGTCGAGACATAAAGATTGATATATTGGACGGCTATATTCGGACACCGGAAGTGTTCCGGGTGATTTCGGAGAAAACCGGAGAGCCGGAGGGTTACCGGAACCCCCCCCGGGAGAAGTAATGGGCCATATGGGCCTTAGTGGAGAGAGAGAGGGGCAGCCAAAGGTGGGCCGCGCGCCTCCTCCCCCCTGGTCCGAATTGGACTAGGAGAGGGGGGGGCGACGCCCCCCTTTCCCTCTCCCTCCCCACTTCCTTCCCCCTCCTAGTAGGAGTCCTACTCCTACTAGGAGGAGGACTCCTCCTTGGCGCGCCTATAGGGCCGGCCGGCCTCCTCCCCTTGCTCCTTTATATACGGGGGCAGGGGGCACCCCTAGACACACAAGTTGATCCACGTGATCATATTCTTAGCCGTGTGCGGTGCCCCCTTCCACCATAGTCCTCGATAATATTGTAGCGGTGCTTAGGCGAAGCCCTGCGACGGTAGTACATCAAGATCGTCACCACGCCGTCGTGCTGACGGAACTCTTCCCCGACACTTTGCTGGATCGGAGTCCGGGGATCGTCATCGAGCTGAACGTGTGCTAGAACTCGGAGGTGCCGTAGTTTCGGTGCTTGATCGGTCAGGCCATGGAGACGTACGACTACATCAACCAAGTTAACGCTTCCGTTGTCGATCTACAAGGGTACGTAGATCACACTCTCCCCCTCTCGTTGCTATGCATCACCATGATCTTGCGTGTGCGTAGGAATTTTTTGAAATTACTACGTTCCCCAACAGTGGCATCCGAGCCTAGGTTTTATATGTTGATGTTATATGCACGAGTAGAACACAAGTGAGTTGTGGGCGATATAAGTCATACTGCTTACCAGCATGTCATACTTTGGTTCGGCGGTATTGTTGGACGAAGCGGCCCGGACCGACATTACGCGTACGCTTACGCGAGACCGGTTCTCCCGACGTGCTTTGCACATAGGTGGCTTGCGGGTGACAGTTTCTCCAACTTTAGTTGAACCGAGTGTGGCTACGCCCGGTCCTTGCGAAGGTTAAAACAGCACCAACTTGACAAACTATCGTTGTGGTTTTGATGCGTAGGTAAGATTGGTTCTTGCTTAAGCCCGTAGCAGCCACGTAAAACTTGCAACAACAAAGTAGAGGACGTCTAACTTGTTTTTGCAGGGCATGTTGTGATGTGATATGGTCAAGACATGATGCTAAATTTTATTGTATGAGATGATCATGTTTTGTAACCGAGTTATCGGCAACTGGCAGGAGCCATATGGTTGTCGCTTTATTGTATGCAATGCAATCGCGCTGTAATGCTTTACTTTATCACTAAGCGGTAGCGATAGTCGTGGAAGCATAAGATTGGCGAGACGACAACGATGCTACGATGGAGATCAAGGTGTCGCGCCGGTGACGATGGTGATCACGACGGTGCTTCGGAGATGGAGATCACAAGCACAAGATGATGATGGCCATATCATATCACTTATATTGATTGCATGTGATGTTTATCTTTTATGCATCTTATCTTGCTTTGATTGACGGTAGCATTATAAGATGATCTCTCACTAAATTATCAAGAAGTGTTCTCCCTGAGTATGCACCGTTGCGAAAGTTCTTCGTGCTGAGACACCACGTGATGATCGGGTGTGATAGGCTCTACGTTCAAATACAACGGGTGCAAAACAGTTGCACACGCGGAATACTCAGGTTATACTTGACGAGCCAAGCATATACAGATATGGCCTCGGAACACGGAGACCGAAAGGTCGAGCGTGAATCATATAGTAGATATGATCAACATAGTGATGTTCACCAATGAAACTACTCCATCTCACGTGATGATCGGACATGGTTTAGTTGATTTGGATCACGTAATCACTTAGAGGATTAGAGGGATGTCTATCTAAGTGGGAGTTCTTTAAGTAATATGATTAATTGAACCTAAATTTATCATGAACTTAGTACCTGATAGTATCTTGCTTGTTTATGTATGATTGTAGATAAATGGCCCGTGCTGTTGTTCCGTTGAATTTTAATGCGTTCCTTGAGAAAGCAAAGTTGAAAGATGATGGTAGCAATTACACGGACTGGGTCCGTAACTTGAGGATTATCCTCATTGCTGCACAGAAGAATTACGTCCTGGAAGCACCGCTGGGTGCCAGGCCTGCTGCTGGAGCAACACCAGATGTTGTGAACGTCTGGCAGAGCAAAGCTGATGACTACTCGATAGTTCAGTGTGCCATGCTTTACGGCTTAGAACCGGGACTTCAACGACGTTTTGAACGTCATGGAGCATATGAGATGTTCCAGGAGTTGAAGTTAATATTTCAAGCAAATGCCCGGATTGAGAGATATGAAGTCTCCAATAAGTTCTATAGCTGCAAGATGGAGGAGAACAGTTCTGTCAGTGAGCATATACTCAAAATGTCTGGGTATAATAATCACTTGATTCAAATGGGAGTTAATCTTCCAGATGATTGCGTCATTGACAGAATTCTCCAATCACTGCCACCAAGCTACAAGAGCTTCGTGATGAACTATAATATGCAAGGGATGAATAAGACTATTCCCGAGCTCTTCGCAATGCTGAAAGCTGCGGAGGTAGAAATCAAAAAGGAGCATCAAGTGTTGATGGTCAACAAGACCACTAGTTTCAAGAAAAAGGGCAAAGGGAAGAAGAAGGGGAACTTCAAGAAGAACAGCAAGCAAGTTGCTGCTCAAGAGAAGAAACCCAAGTCTGGACCTAAGCCTGAAACTGAGTGCTTCTACTGCAAGCAGACTGGTCACTGGAAGCGGAACTGCCCCAAGTATTTGGCGGATAAGAAGGATGGCAAGGTGAACAAAGGTATATGTGATATACATGTTATTGATGTGTACCTTACTAATGCTCGCAGTAGCACCTGGGTATTTGATACTGGTTCTGTTGCTAATATTTGCAACTCGAAACAGGGACTACGAATTAAGCGAAGATTGGCTAAGGACGAGGTGACGATGCGCGTGGGAAACGGTTCCAAAGTCGATGTGATCGCGGTCGGCACGCTACCTCTACATCTACCTTCGGGATTAATATTAGACCTAAATAATTGTTATTTGGTGCCAGCGTTAAGCATGAACATTATATCTGGATCTTGTTTGATGCGAGACGGTTATTCATTTAAATCAGAGAATAATGGTTGTTCTATTTATATGAGTAATATCTTTTATGGTCATGCACCCTTGAAGAGTGGTCTATTCTTATTGAATCTCGATAGTAGTAACACACATATTCATAATGTTGAAGCCAAAAGATGCAGAGTTGATAATGATAGTGCAACTTATTTGTGGCACTGCCGTTTAGGTCATATCGGTGTAAAGCGCATGAAGAAACTCCATACTGATGGACTTTTGGAACCACTTGATTATGAATCACTTGGTACTTGCGAACCGTGCCTCATGGGCAAGATGACTAAAACGCCGTTCTCCGGTACTATGGAGAGAGCAACAGATTTGTTGGAAATCATACATACAGATGTATGTGGTCCGATGAATATTGAGGCTCGTGGCGGATATCGTTATTTTCTCACCTTCACAGATGACTTAAGCAGATATGGGTATATCTACTTAATGAAACATAAGTCTGAAACGTTTGAAAAGTTCAAAGAATTTCAGAGTGAAGTTGAAAATCATCGTAACAAGAAAATAAAGTTTCTACGATCTGATCGTGGAGGAGAATATTTGAGTTACGAGTTTGGTGTACATTTGAAACAATGCGGAATAGTTTCGCAACTCACGCCACCCGGAACACCACAGCGTAATGGTGTGTCCGAACGTCGTAATCGTACTTTACTAGATATGGTGCGATCTATGATGTCTCTTACTGATTTACCGCTATCGTTTTGGGGTTATGCTTTGGAGACGGCCGCATTCACGTTAAATAGGGCACCATCAAAATCCGTTGAGACGACGCCTTATGAACTATGGTTTGGCAAGAAACCAAAGTTGTCGTTTCTGAAAGTTTGGGGCTGCGATGCTTATGTGAAAAAGCTTCAACCTGATAAGCTCGAACCCAAATCGGAGAAATGTGTCTTCATAGGATATCCAAAGGAGACTATTGGATACACCTTCTATCACAGATCCGAAGGCAAGACTTTTGTTGCTAAGTTCGGAAACTTTCTAGAGAAGGAGTTTCTCTCGAAAGAAGTGAGTGGGAGGAAAGTAGAACTTGACGAGGTAACTGTACCTGCTCCCTTATTGGAAAGTAGTGCATCACAGAAAACTGTTTCTGTGACACCTACACCAATTAGTGAGGAAGCTAATGATAATGATCATGAAACTTCAGAACAAGATACTACTGAACCTCGTAGATCAACCAGAGTGAGATCCGCGCCAGAGTGGTACGGTAATCCAGTTCTGGAAGTCATGCTACTAGATCATGATGAACCTACGAACTATGAAGAAGCGATGGTGAGCCCAGATTCCGCAAAATGGCTTGAAGCCATGAAATCTGAGATGGGATCCATGTATGAGAACAAAGTGTGGACTTTGGTTGACTTGCCCAATGATCGGCAAGCAATTGAGAATAAATGGATCTTCAAGAAGAAGACTGACGCCGACGGTAATATTACTGTCTACAAAGCTCGACTTGTCGCAAAAGGGTTTCGGCAAGTTCAAGGGGTTGACTACGATGAGACCTTCTCACCCGTAGCGATGCTTAAGTCTGTCCGAATCATGTTAGCAATTGCCGCATTTTATGATTATGAAATTTGGCAGATGGATGTCAAAACTGCATTCCTGAATGGATTTCTGGAAGAAGAGTTGTATATGATGCAACCGGAAGGTTTTGTCGATCCAAAGGGAGCTAACAAAGTGTGCAAGCTCCAGCGATCCATTTATGGACTGGTGCAAGCCTCTCGGAGTTGGAATAAACGCTTTGATAGTGTGATCAAAGCATTTGGTTTTATACAGACTTTTGGAGAAGCCTGTATTTACAAGAAAGTGAGTGGGAGCTCTGTAGCATTTCTGATATTATATGTGGATGACATATTACTGATCGGAAATGATATAGAATTTCTGGATAGCATAAAGGGATACTTGAATAAGAGTTTTTCAATGAAAGACCTCGGTGAAGCTGCTTACATATTAGGCATAAAGATCTATAGAGATAGATCAAGACGTTTAATTGGACTTTCACAAAGCACATACCTTGACAAGATTTTGAAGAAGTTCAAAATGGATCAAGCAAAGAAAGGGTTCTTGCCTGTGTTACAAGGTGTGAAGTTGAGTCAGACTCAATGCCCGACCACTGCAGAAGATAGAGAGAAAATGAAAGATGTTCCCTATGCTTCAGCCATAGGCTCTATCATGTATGCAATGCTGTGTACCAGACCTGATGTGTGCCTTGCTATAAGTCTAGCAGGGAGGTACCAAAGTAATCCAGGAGTGGATCACTGGACAGCGGTCAAGAACATCCTGAAGTACCTGAAAAGGACTAAGGATATGTTTCTCGTATATGGAGGTGACAAAGAGCTCATCGTAAACGGTTACGTTGATGCAAGCTTTGACACTGATCCGGACGATTCTAAATCGCAAACCGGATACGTGTTTACATTAAACGGTGGAGCTGTCAGTTGGTGCAGTTCTAAACAAAGCGTCGTGGCGGGATCTACGTGTGAAGCGGAATACATAGCTGCTTCGGAAGCAGCAAATGAAGGAGTCTGGATGAAGGAGTTCATATCCGATCTAGGTGTCATACCTAGTGCATCGGGTCCAATGAAAATCTTTTGTGACAATACTGGTGCAATTGCCTTGGCGAAGGAATCCAGATTTCACAAGAGAACCAAGCACATCAAGAGACGCTTCAATTCCATCCGGGATCTAGTCCAGGTGGGAGACATAGAGATTTGCAAGATACATACGGATCTGAATGTTGCAGACCCGTTGACTAAGCCTCTTCCACGAGCAAAACATGATCAGCACCAAGGCTCCATGGGTGTTAGAATCATTACTGTGTAATCTAGATTATTGACTCTAGTGCAAGTGGGAGACTGAAGGAAATATGCCCTAGAGGCAATAATAAAGTTATTATTTATTTCCTTATATCATGATAAAAGTTTATTATTCATGCTAGAATTGTATTAACCGGAAACATAATACATGTGTGAATACATAGACAAACAGAGTGTCACTAGTATGCCTCTACTTGACTAGCTCGTTAATCAAAGATGGTTATGTTTCCTAACCATGGACAAAGAGTTGTTATTTGATTAACGGGATCACATCATTAGTTGAATGATCTGATTGACATGACCCATTCCATTAGCTTAGCACCCGATCGTTTAGTATGTTGCTATTGCTTTCTTCATGACTTATACATGTTCCTATGACTATGAGATTATGCAACTCCCGTTTGCCAGAGGAACACTTTGTGTGCTACCAAACGTCACAACGTAACTGGGTGATTATAAAGGAGCTCTACAGGTGTCTCCAAAGGTACATGTTGGGTTGGCGTATTTCGAGATTAGGATTTGTCACTCCGATTGTCGGAGAGGTATCTCTGGGCCCTCTCGGTAATGCACATCACTTAAGCCTTGCAAGCATTGCAACTAATGAGTTAGTTGCGGGATGATGTATTACAGAACGAGTAAAGAGACTTGCCGGTAACGAGATTGAACTAGGTATTGAGATACCGACGATCGAATCTCGGGCAAGTAACATACCGATGACAAAGGGAACGACGTATGTTGTTATGCGGTCTGACCGATAAAGATCTTCGTAGAATATGTAGGAGCCAATATGAGCATCCAGGTTCCGCTATTGGTTATTGACCGGAGACGTGTCTCGGTCATGTCTACATTGTTCTCGAACCCGTAGGGTCCGCACGCTTAAGGTTTCGATGACAGTTATATTATGAGTTTATGAGTTTTGATGTACCGAAGTTAGTTCGGAGTCCCGGATGTGATCACGGACATGACGAGGAGTCTCGAAATGGTCGAGACATAAAGATTGATATATTGGACGGCTATATTCGGACACCGGAAGTGTTCCGGGTGATTTCGGAGAAAACCGGAGAGCCGGAGGGTTACCGGAACCCCCCCGGGAGAAGTAATGGGCCATATGGGCCTTAGTGGAGAGAGAGAGGGGCAGCCAAAGGTGGGCCGCGCGCCTCCTCCCCCCTGGTCCGAATTGGACTAGGAGAGGGGGGGCGGCGCCCCCCTTTCCCTCTCCCTCCCCACTTCCTTCCCCCTCCTAGTAGGAGTCCTACTCCTACTAGGAGGAGGACTCCTCCTTGGCGCGCCTATAGGGCCGGCCGGCCTCCTCCCCTTGCTCCTTTATATACGGGGGCAGGGGGCACCCCTAGACACACAAGTTGATCCACGTGATCATATTCTTAGCCGTGTGCGGTGCCCCCTTCCACCATAGTCCTCGATAATATTGTAGCGGTGCTTAGGCGAAGCCCTGCGACGGTAGTACATCAAGATCGTCACCACGCCGTCGTGCTGACGGAACTCTTCCCCGACACTTTGCTGGATCGGAGTCCGGGGATCGTCATCGAGCTGAACGTGTGCTAGAACTCGGAGGTGCCGTAGTTTCGGTGCTTGATCGGTCGGGCCGTGGAGACGTACGACTACATCAACCAAGTTAACGCTTCCGTTGTCGATCTACAAGGGTACGTAGATCACACTCTCCCCCTCTCGTTGCTATGCATCACCATGATCTTGCGTGTGCGTAGGAATTTTTTTGAAATTACTACGTTCCCCAACACGCCACTCATCGGCGCCCGACTCGGAGTCATCCGTAAGGGAGGTCCTTGGACACTGCCGCCCCTAGATCGGCAGAAGCTGCCCTATTCTTCTTCTCCCCCTTGGGTGGGGGATCGCTCTCTTCCTCCTCCTCTTCCTATTCGTTAGGTGAGGAGAGAGTTTCGGTGTCTTCGGACACTACGTCCGAGGCACCTCTACGGCGGAGGCCACTCTTGGCCTCCTTGCTCTTCTCCTTGGCCTTCTTTTCCGACGCCTGGTACGGCCCCGGGACTAGCATCCTCGTCAATAGAGGAATAGCTTTGTCTTCGGGCAGCGGAGCCAGATAGTGAATTTGTTCCGCTTTCTTTGTCCAGCCCTGCAAAAGAAAATGGAGAGTTTAGTGTGCTCCTTGGGCTCGCAAAGTAATGTTATCAAAGAACTTACGGGGGTCGCAGTGTGGGTGCTTTCTTAGCCGAGGTCTTCGGTTGTCTCCGGCCATGACTTCTGGTTCTTGAAGAGTAGCTTCCACATGTCTTCGTGCTTCGTGCCGAAGAACCGCTGCAGGGTACGAGGACCGGCCGGGTTGAACCTCCACATGGGCTCTTGACGCGCCTGACAGGGGAGAATCCGGCGGAAGAGCATCACCTGGATCACGCTGGCGAGGCTGGTATTTTTATCTACCATGCTCTTGATGCGCTTCTACAACATCATTACCTCGTTAGAAGATGCCCAGTCTAGGCCCTTGTTGAGCCAGGAGGTCAGCCGCATTGGGGGTCCGGACTTGAACTCCATAGGAGTGAGTCACGGGGCTCTGTGACATAGAACCACCCCTGCTGCCATCCCTTCTTGGTCTCCACGAAGGTGCCCTGGGGCCAAGTGACGTTGGGCAGTTTGCTCACCATAGCGCCACCGCAATCCGCATGCTGGCCATCCACCACTTTCGGCTTCACATTGAAGACCTTGAGCCACAGCCCGAAGTGGGGGGGAATGCGGAGGAATGCCTCGCATATGACGGTAAACGCCGAAAATGTTGAGGAAAGAATTTGGGGCTAGATCGTGGAAATCTAGCCCGTAGTAAAACATGAGGCTGCGAACGAAAGGATGAAGGGGAAACCCCAGTCCGCAAAGAAAATGAGGGATAAATACTACCCTCTCGCCGGGCTTTGGAGTGGGGATGACCTGTTTTTTGGCCGGGAGCCGATGGACGATCTCTTTGGCCAGATACCCCGCTTCTCGGAGTTCCTTGATGTTTTTCTCCGTGACGGAGGAGGTCATCCACTTTCCCTGCGCTCCGGATCCGTACATGGCTGGAGTACTTTCTAGGAACGGAGTGGATCGAAGTTTGAGCGCTGGAGCTTGAGGGCGGATGGACTGAGGAAGGGGAAGGCGTGGGGTAAAAAGGGGGAATCTTATCTCCTTATAAAGGCAGCGAATATCATGCGCCCCCCACAAGCCTTAAAGCTCGCTTATTTCCAAAGGGTCGTGCGAGACGGCACAGTTGGGTTTTCCAAACCCGTATTGATGAGAATCCCCTAATAAGGGGGCACGATCTCTGCTTTGACAAGACGTGTCGTCGGTGGTTGCATCTCGAAACGCGAAACGGGAGGCCGAAAAACGGTTTGAAATAATAGAATGGCCGGACGTAACGTCTCACCAGTGAAATCTTTAGAAGACAGAATTTATCTATATTCTGCCCTTGTAATTCAGAGATATGACTGTTGTACAGAGCCGGATATAGTATTGACGATCAACCGCTTTGAAGTGTTCGGGGGAGGAACCCGCCTTGCAATGCCGAAGACAATCTGCGCGTCGGACACATCGACATTGAAGGCTGGTTCAGGGGCTACTGAGGGAGTCCAGGATTATGGGGTCCTCGGGCGTCCAGGCTACGTGACGTGGGCCGGACAGATGGGCCGTGAAGATACAATACGAAAGACTTTCCCCGTGCCCGGATGGGACTCTCCTTGGCGTGGAAGGCAAGCTTAGCGTGCGGATATGAAGATTCCTTTCTCTGTAAAACTGACTCTATACAAAACTTTGTCCCCTCCGGTGTCTATATAAATCGGAGGGTTTAGTCCGTAGACACAATCATAATCATATAGGCTAGACATCTAGGGTTTAGCCATTACGATCTCGTGGTAGATCAACTCTTGTAACCCCTATATTCATCAAAGTCAATCAAGCAGGACGTAGTGTATTACCTCCATCAAGAGGGCCCGAACCTGGGTAAACATCGCGTCCGGTGTCTCCTGTTTCCTTCGATCCTTAGATGCATAGTTCGGGACCCCATATCCGAGATCTGCCAGTTTTGACACCGACAACCACCATTCCCCGCCCGGATGATGAGTTCCTTGATTGGTGGGCCTCAACCTCATCGACAACACTAGCGAGCATGCACAAAGCGGTCTCTACCCTCGTCATCCTCACCTTGTTGTCGCTTTGAAGCACCAGAAGTGATGTTTTTTTAAATGAGAGCACCTTTCCGTCACTCACATCGTGCTAGTCATCCAAGGCGAAGGCCATTACGGGGCCAGGGCCGTCACCAAAGGATTGACACATCTTCAATCGACGACATTGATTTCACTTTTCTTAGGCGAGCACACCCCATTCTAAGTGCTCTACTGCTCATGGTTTTGACATTCCATTGTGTACGTGCCATACCCCCTCTATTGTTTGGACTAAACTCTTTATATCAATGAAATAAAGTCGTCTCCGGTGACCCGCCATTAGTGCTGTGGTGGTGTCATACAATAAAGTCGTCTCCGGTGGATTGTCTTGATGGTAGCAGCAGTGTCTGCCTAAGGAATAAGTCTTCCTCAAGCCTTTTCATCTCGATTATTGTTTGGGGCAATGTCGATCGTTCATTCTGGACAACAAGGGTAGAGTTTGGACGGTTCGTCAACGTAATGATGATGGCATCTTCTCTTCGTCGTTGTAACTTTTGGTGTCGATGTAAGGCCTGTGGAGCTTATTGGAGGTTGGGCTCTTGAATCTGTGGCTCTTTAAGTTGTGAAAAAAAATGTCACTAGGGCGAGGGTCCGGTAGGGCATGGCATTGATGACTTCCCGTCCATGATAAAAAGTGTTAAGTGGATTGCTATCGATCTGTTCTAGAGGAAGAAGACTTGGCCCTATGAACTTCAATGTAATTTTTTTTAATGGGTGTACCCAGTTGAGCCCAAAATGGAAAAGCCACAACGTACTCAGTTGAGCCCTCATGTCACCGGATCACCACACGACCACATCTTCTGTCACTTAATGTCCATAAAGAGAGGAATATATGCCACTGCTGCTTGTTACCAAGTGCCAATTAAGCACACTGTACCGTACACGTTCCATACGTGGCGCATTGCCTGCTAGTATACGTACACCAGCATGGCACGACACTGTTGCTCGGTAATAGCGTGCACAGACAGTATAGAGTGCCATTTGTAAGTGGAGATGATCTCCCGTGCAACGGCGGAGCTACGTTGTGAGCTGAGGGGGCCGTGGCCCCCCCAGCCCAAACAATTTTCTAATTACTATACGTACTACTGGCCCCTGCAGACAGTTCGGCGGCTTAGACTTGTTAGAGTTAACCACGATGTGTTATTCCAGTCCGGCACGGTTTGGAATCAATCACCAATCAGGTTAGGTGTAGCTAGGCTTGGACTATTATAAATATACAATGTAATCTACCCCTTGTAATTAATAACCCAGATCAAAGCAATAAAAAAATCTCAGGAACGACCAGCTCCTGCTGCTATAACCCATCGAGTCTTCTGTGTCGAGTGCGCGTGTCTTGGTTGCGTCGTATACGAGCGTCCGGCGGCGGAATACATCAAGCAGCTAGCCAGCTTTGTTCGTCGTATACGAGCGTCCGGTGACGACGACATTATAAAGTGGTTTTTTTGTGTGTGTGATAGCACTACAATTTTCTCTCTCACTTGGTTAGTGGTTGATTGAATTGGAGGATACGCATTATAAATTGTTCTCTCAGTAGCAGTATTTTCTTTGCGAGAACTCTAGGTGGACTTGCTCACTACAGATTTTTTTGTCTTTTGGCCCCCCCAAACATTTTTGTCTAGCTCCGCCACTGCTCCCGTGTCCCTTCGGATCTGATTCGTTGAGGCTTTGAGCAGTTGGTTCTTCCACCGACCATCGCACGATCACATCTGTCACTTAAGAGTGGAATACTGTTGCTTGTCGCTCCCTCCATCCAATAATGTAAGGCGTATTTTTTGAACTCTCTAGAGTAAATGCCAATTCAGCACAGTGTACTGTACACGTTCCATACGTGGAGCATCACGTGCTGTACGTACACCAGCATGGCAGGGCACTGTTGCTGGGTAATAGCGTGCACAAACAGTATAGCGGGCCATTTTAAGGTCTGGTCCGTTGAGCAGTTGGTTTATCCACGCTAGCTACTCTGTCACTTGGCACGGGACACGGCAGTGATGACGGGCGCCTTTACAACCACGCGTCGCCCTCGCTTTCCCCTGCAGTGAATGACTCTCTTCTGTCAGCGTTGGGCAGGTAGACGAGATTATCAGAAAAAGGCATGTGTCCGTCAACCCAAGCCGGTCTACTACCACTCGCTCGCAGAAGACGATGCTCGTACTGACTGACTGAAAGCGCGAGGCCGAATTGGAATCACCGTGGTTTCATTGCGGCGGTTAGGCACATCTCTCCGAATTGTTCGTGTCAGGCCTGCAACACAGACGTACTACTTGCGATAGCTATACTCCATGGTCTACTGAAGGCGTCCAAGAGTCCTTACAATTCGGATCACTATGACACCGCTAGCTACAGTGTGTGTGTGCGCGCGCGCAGATTATTTGTCTTGAGTCTGAACCACTCGATCGATGCACACGATCAGGACCCTGAGACGGTGAGACTGTAGAGAGACACGTCCGCATTGTCCTGCCTCGCTGCCGGCACAGTAGCTGTTCGGCGCGCGTATGCAAGTCCCGTGCGGCGTGCGCTCGAGTATACTGTTCCTTTGCGGCGGCCCGCCCCGCTACGGTATGGGTCGCCACCACGCGCGGCCGGCGTGCCGATGCTCCGTGATCTCCGGTGAGGCGGTCGCGGGTAGGTACGGAGTTGTTGTCCGCCGATTAATTGGGGCTGCCGAATCCTCGCAGCGCAGAGTTGCTCTCCGCCACGCATGGAGTAAAAGCTGGGTCGCGTTTCTGCTGCGGCTTTCCTTTTTTCACCGACAAGTAAATGCAGGGGTCGGGGGTGGTGGTGGCGGTCGGCACCGGTGCTGGTACCCGTCGGGATTCTTTCGGTTCCCGTAGGCCGTATGGACCAACCGTTGACATCGACGAGGGAAATGGATGGGCCGTGCGTGCCACACGTTGCTTCTTTCCTATACAACACTAAGACCGGCGCCCCCAAACCCCGGGCGGGCCCGATCACGGGCTGGTCACAGAAATCCGACTCAGACGAACGCCTCATACCTCTTCCATTCGTCCGAACTGATCGTAACTCCTCGTATAATCTGAGGCGGATATAGAAGGCCGGAGTGCGTCCGTCATGACGGATCCGGCCCACGCCGTGCTCACTCCGATCTCACATATATTCATCCTCGTCTTCTCCTCGAACCAATCCTACCCACTCAATATCACTCAGGCCCTCAGACTCCTTTTCGACAATCTTCAGTCTTCTCTAACATGACGGACAGCAGATCGGAGTCCTCGGTCACCCGATCTATGGACTGTGACCTCGTCCCATGCGGGCCTGAGCAGGAGATGGCCGTCCACATTGCGCTCGGCCGCTCCTGGGAGGAGACCGCCCATCAACGGCCAGATCCGACTCGACGGGGATCCATTGTGCCTGTTGGGGAACGTAGCAATTTCAAAAAAATTCCTACGCACACGCAAGATCATGGTGATGCATAGCAACGAGAGGGAAGAGTGTTGTCCACGTACCCTCGTAGACCGAAAGCGGAAGCGTTGCACAACGCGGTTGATGTAGTCGTACGTCTTCACGATCCGATCGATCAAGTACCAAACGCACGACACCTCCGAGTTCAGCACACGTTCAGCCCGATGACGTCCCTCTAACTTCGATCCAGCCGAGTGTTGAGGGGGAGTTTCGTCAGCACGACAGCGTGGTGACGATGTTGATGTTCTACCAACGCAGGGCTTCGCCTAAGCACCGCTACAGTATTATCGATGTGGACTATGATGGAGGGGGGCACCGCACACGGCTAAGAGACGATCAACTTGATCAACTTGTGTGTCTAGAGGTGCCTGAGGGAGTCCTGGATTAGGGGGTGTTCGGGTAGCCGGACTATACCTTTAGCCGGACTCCAGGACTATGAAGATACAAGATTAAAGACTTCGTCCCGTGTACGAAGGGGACTTTCCTTGGCGTGGAAGGCAAGCTTGGCGATGCGGATATTCAAGATCTCCTACCATTGTAACCGACTTTGTGTAACCCTAACCCTCTCCGGTGTCTATATAAACCGGAGGGTTTTAGTCCGTAGGACAACTTCATCATACAACAATCATACCATAGGCTAGCTTTTAGGGTTTAGCCTCCTTGATCTCGTGGTAGATCTACTCTTGTACTACCCATATCATCAATATTAATCAAGCGGGACGTAGGGTTTTACCTCCATCAAGAGGGCCCGAACCTGGGTAAAACATTGTGTCCCTCGTCTCCTGTTATCATCCGGCCTAGACGCACAGTTCGGGACCCCCTACCCGAGATCCGCCGATTTTGACACCGACATTGGTGCTTTCATTGAGAGTTCCTCTGTGTCGTCGCTTTCAGGCTCGATGGCTTCTTCGATCATCAACCACGATGTAGTCCAGGATGAGACTTTTCTCCCCGGACAGATCTTCGTCTTCGGCGGCTTCGCACTGCGGGCCAACTCGCTTGGTCACCTTGAGCAGATCGAAAGTTACGCCCCTGGCCATCAGGTCAGGTTTGGAAGCCTAAACTACACGGCTGACATCCGCGGGGACTTGATCTTCGACGGATTCGAGTCACAGCCAAGCGTGCCGCACTGTCTTGATGGGCATGATATAGCTCCGCCGCCGAACAGTGCCTTGGAGGCCGCACACGCATCGGTTCCGACCATTGATTCGGAGCCCACTGCGCCAATCGAGGATCAGCGGTTGGACGCTGCCTCAGGGGCTGCGATCTCAGAGGCGATTGAGCCGAACTCCAGCCCCGCACTCCGCATGGCCCGTGACTCCGAGGAGCCGGATTCCTCTCCGAACTCCATGCCCCCGCGCCCCCGCCGATCGAATCCGATTGGGCGCCGATATTGGAGTTCACCGCCGCGGACATCTTTCAGCACTCGCCCTTCGGCGACATCCTGAATTCTCTAAAGTCTCTCTCTTTATCAGGAGAGCCCTGGCCGGACTACGGTCAGCAAGGTTGGGATACGGACGATGAAGAAATTCAAAACCCACCCACCACCCACTTCGTAGCCACTGTCGATGACTTAACCGACATGCTCGACTTCGACTCCGAAGACATCGACGATATGGACGACGATGCACGAGACAACCAAGAACCAACGCCTATAGGGCATTGGATAGCCATCTCATCTCACGATGTGTACATGGTGGATACCCCTAAAAGAAGCAACAACGAGGAAAACGGGGAGGGGGTCGATCTCTCGAAAAACAATCAAAGCGTCGGCGTAAACGCCGACCTAAGCCCCGCCTCGATAAAGACCCAACCATAGAGCAGGATGAGCCGGTAGACGACGAGCATGCCTCAGAGCAACCGTCCCAATAAGACAACCCGGATAGAGAAACCGAACATTCGTCCCCCTGCGAAAATGGCATTCCGGACAATCCTACGCCGGACAAGCCCACGAAGCAGAAGAACCTGCACAAACGGCTCGTTGCAACCGCACGCAGCCTGAAAAAGCAGAAGCGGAAGCTAAAGACTGCGGAAGATGCACTCAGGATCAGATGGAGTAAAGTAATCAATACCGCAGACAAATACGGCGGCAGTCGCCGCACTAAAAGCTATCCAAGGAGAAAACTACTGCCTGAATTCGACGAGGAGGCCTTAGAGCCCTCGCACTCAAAAAGTAAGAAAGCCACACAGTCGGATAGACGACCCAAGGGCCAGCTTAAAGCGGCAAGCAGCACCGCACTTAAGCCGTCATGCGACCCACTTAAGGATTCGCATCGCGGCCCAGCCAGGTCCATTTACGGGCCAAGAAAGCAAGCTCTTGTAAGCAATGCAATAAAGCCATTATCAGAATCCGGCACACCCAAATACATGGGTGCCGCACACCCCCTATGTTTCACCGATGAGGTCCTGGATTATGAATTTCCAGCGGGATTCAAACCCGTAAACATAGAGGCATATGATGGAACAACAGACCCTGGAGTCTGGATCGAGGATTATATCCTCCACATACATATGGCTCGAGGAGATGACCTCCACGCCATAAAATACTTACCCCTCAAGCTTAAAGGGCCAGCCCGGCATTGGCTTAAAAGCCTTCCTGAAAACACAATCGGAAGTTGGGAAGAGCTCGAGGACGCTTTCTGAGCAAATTTTCAAGGGACCTATGTCCGCCCTCCGGATGCAGACGATCTTAGTCACATAACTCAACAGCCCGGAGAGTCAGCTCGACAATTCTGGAATAGATTTCTTACTAAAAAGAATCAGATAGTCGACTGTCTGGACGCTGAAGCCTTAGCAGCTTTCAGGCATAATGTCCGAGACGAATGGCTCGCCAGACACCTCGGCCAAGAAAAGCCAAGAACAATGGCCACACTAACAAGCATCATGACCCGCTTTTGCGCAGTAGAGGATAGCTGGTTGGCAAGATGCAGCACCAGCGACCCAAGTACATCCGAAACTAGGGATGGAAACGGAAAACCGCAACGCAATAAGGACCGTCGCCGGACTAAGGAAAAAAGTCCGAACAACACGGCAGTCAATGCCGGATTCAAAAGCTCATGACCGAATCAGAAAAAGCCGCCCCTCCAAGATAACAGGGACGACCTATCCAATCTAAACAAAATCCTCGATAGGATATGTCAAATACACAGTACTCCCGGAAAGCTTGCTAACCATACCCACAGAGATTGTTGGGTTTTTAAACAATCCGGCAGACTCAACGCCGAACACAAGGGGCTTGACACACCAAGCGAAGACGAGGACGAACCCCAAAAGCAGAGTACCAGGAAACAAAAGAATTTCCCACAAGAATTAAAAATAGTAAACTTACTCCACATAACAAAACGTGCGGCGCCCATAAAGGTACGCGCCCCACGGTCTATCCCAAAGGAATCCCGCCTCTGGTTGTCAAAACCAATCATCTTCGATCATCTGGATTATTCTAGAAGTATCAGGAACCCAGGCTGGACTGCCCTGGTACTCGATCCAATAATTGGCGGACTCCAGTTTTCAAATGTCCTTATGGACGGTGGCAGCAGACTCAACCTGATATATCAGGACTCAATCCACCACATGGGGATCGACCCAAAAAGAATTCGCCACAGCAAAACCTCCTTTCAAGGAGTAACGCCAGGTCCGAACACCCATTGCATGGGTTTTCTCCGGCTCGAGGTTATTTTCGGCTCTACCGATAACTTCCATCGCGAAAAGCTGACTTTCCATATCGTCCCATTCTCAAGTCGCTATCAAGCACTGCTGGGACGCGAAGCTTTCGCCCGCTTTAACGCAATACCGCATTATGCATCTCTTACGCTTAAGATGCCCGGTACACGCGGCATCATCTCCTTAACGGGGAAGCAGTAAGGGCGCCTCCCCCAAGCGGAGGATTGTGCGTCCGCTTTAACAACCCCACAATACAATGGCTTCACTAGCCAGAACATCGGAACAGGTCATTAAGACCACGGACATGGATAGACGAGTCCGGCACAAAAGTATCATTGATAAAGGCTTAGTGGCCATATACCCCTGCACTAGGGGCTTCACACGTATAAAATAAGAGACAATAAAGCTCAATTTTCCATATTTTACTTTACACTTTGTTTATTTCATATAACTTTTTGGCACGCCCCTTTTTCAACTTAGTTGCTCTCTTTTTTACAGATGAACGTCGTGCTGCGCCCGTCCAGGATACGGCACAACGGAGACACAGGCGCAGACGTGCAGTAGGGACCCATTCCAAGGATTCTTTTCAGATTAAGACCCTGCGTAAACCTTTTTTACTGTCTCTTGTTGATACACATCCCCTGGTTCTATGACCAAGGAGGAGGCTGGCGTCTTGGCATGTGGCCACGTCAGAATTCTTGCGCGTACCTGGACACTAGGGGCTTATACCTTAGAGCGTTACTTAGCCCGCTCTCATAAAGACCGAATACCTTAGGGAGTGTTCAGCATCGTGAGTTTGGCCTTATATGCATCAGCTCCGAGTCATGATTTTGGTCAAATGTTGGGTTGCCCGGCTCCTGTGTTCGGCCGCCTTACGTTCCGCTCTATCGGCTAAGGCGGCACCAGGAGAACTACTGCGATTGTGCCCTGGTTCGGCCAGGCGAGCACCTCAGTAGAGAAAGCCGAAAACCGACTGTCATGATATGGCGTGAGACTGGTCAACCACTCGATGACTCTCCGGAATCTATAGGATTCCCCCGCATTAACGAAGGGCCGTTTCCCGGCCAGGCACATACGCGCCCCGAATTCGGGCGAGCGCAGTCGCCACCAGGGGCTACCTAAATAGTCCCATTGTCAAGCTCCTATGGCTAAGTGAAAGTGTTAAAGCATTATAGTCCGGTTGCCTAGCTCGCTGCGCTATCACCTCCTTTGTAGGACCAAGACGTTGGATTAAGTGTGAAAATGCGCCTTCTGCGAGCACCCCCGCACTATGTGCGTGGGGGCTGAAGCCAACGACTGCCATCTTTCAGATTTTGTATGTATATCTTAAAACGGCCGCACAGGAGGTGTTCCACATACTTGCAGGCACAAGTATAAAAGGCTACTACAATTCATCAAAATATTGCTTCATAATTACATATGCTATCAGAACATAGCATCCTTCGAGCACTGCGTCTCTATTACACGAGCGCCTTCAAGGACTTCCTGAAAATAGTGCTCGGAGGGTACTCGGCTTTGGTCCGAATCTCGGGATGCAACAACGGTGGTCTCCATCCCTGCCCAGTATGTCTTGACACGGGCAAGAGCCATCCGTGCGCCCTCTATGCATGCTGACCTCTTCATCGCATCGATACGTGGCACCGCGCCAAGGAATTGCTGCACCAAGCCGAAATAACTCTTCGGCTCCGATCTCCCCGGCCACAGATGACCCAAGACGTACTTCATGGCGAGTCCGGACAATCTATTCAGTTCGGCCCATTGAGCCAGACGATCGTCCACTGCCAGTGGACGCTCTGGATTGTGGAACTGCGACCAGAAAAGCCTTTCCACTTCGTGATCTTCTTGATCTCGAAAGTGTTCGGTCGCATCAGCAACACTCGCTGCCAAATCTAGATAGGTGTCCTTCGCACTCCACATCCGGTCCAACGGAGCAAACTTCGGATCGCCAAACTTCCTCCGCAGCATAAAGGGCTTTCCAGCCGCAATCTGTCCGGCCTGACGCAGCTCCTCCTTCGCAGCTCTCATCGCAGAGCGAGCGTCCTTGGCATCAACAACGGCCTTCTCTAAGTCCGTTTGTCTCGCCCGGTCTTCTTTCTCAAGAGACTTGCAACGGTCAGCAGCGCTTTTTAACTTCACGGCCATCTCGGCCATCTCCTTCTTGCTTCGGCAGTGAGCAGCCTGTTCGGCTCTCAGCTCTTCAAGTGCCTTCTCGGCAGCCGCATCACTTGTCCTGGCTTGTTCCTTAGCTCGGGCAAGTTCCGCCCGGAGACTCTCCACGGCGGCCGCACCATCTGCGTCAAGCACACACATTGTAAGATACTGGCATAAAAGCTCCTCTTACCAGATGCCGCCTGAGGAATTGCATACCTTGAGCATCATCAAGTCGCTCGTTGACGAGCGCGATGTCGGCATCTGCCACGTCAAGTTGCCGCTTTATCTCGGCAAAATCATAAGTTCGGCTCGATTCCGGACACTTCGCCACCTATATACAAAGGCGAAAATTAGACCTGGGATTATGATCCTCTGCGCGCCGTCAATTTTGACAACGCACAGAGTCTCAGGGGCTACTATCTACACAGGGCGCATCTTGTTTATGCGCAACTGACAAAGAAGTACATTATCAAACGTACCTCAAAACCCGTCAGCAAACTTCTGACGGCCTCGTGCAATCCGCTTTCCACGGACGAAATCCTTCCAATCACCGTACCCATCAATGCACGGTGCTCCTCTGAGATAGAAGCTCGCCCCAGCAGAATCATCAGCTCCTCCGACCGCGCACCAGACGGTGCCGGACTCGTCCTATGACCTCCATCGAAGGCAGGACGCGGAGAACCTTGGGGGGCCATATGGCTACCTTCCACCCCTGCCGGATTCGGAGAAACCCTCCGCGACGACACCTCAGGGTCGCCCGCCTCGCTAGGCGGTACGGCAGGGGGAGGCGTTCCACTCTCCATCATCTCCGGAAGAAGATCCCCCGAAGACGAGCTCTGCTGAGAAGGGCTGAGGTCCGAGCTGCAAGGTAAAATTTCGGTTAATCTTCTCAGATAAAAAGTAAGGATTTCTCTCATCCCTCTAAAGGAAAATCTTTCTCTACTTACGGCTCGCTGGAGGGCTGATCCCTTTGGGGGCGTAGTTCGGCCGAGGATCTCCCCGGCGCCGGACCCTCTGACGAGGACTTCTTCCCCCGCTTTGAGGCCATGGTCTCCGGGTCGTCAGAGGCGGCCCTCTTCTTCCCCCTAGGAGAGGAATTGTCGGTTCCTCCCTTCGGAGCAGCCTCCTTCGAGGAGGCCATAGTTTCCTTGTCCTCCCCCTCACTTCCCTCCAAAGGCACGATCTTCAACATCCTGACTAGCACGGGATCCGGCCTGGTCTCAGGAAGGGGAGCCGGACACCTGATCAGCTTCGCCTTCGCTACCCACTCCTGTTTAAAAGGACACTCTTTTAGGGGCGAGTTTATGACAATTTTACGGATAGCGAGTCCGGGCACAAGGTTACTCACTTGAGTATTCGGGCGATTTGCAGCTTAAACCTGCGTCCTCGGTCAAATCCGGACACATTGCTTGTGATCCGAAGAACATTTTATACATCTCCACGGGCGTTGCGCCCATAAAATGCTGGAGAGCTCGTGGTCCCTCCGGATTAAACTCCCACAGACGAAGGGAGCGACGTTTGCCGGGCAATGTTCAGCGAATCAGCATGACCTGCGTCACCTTGACCAGGTTGAGGTCTCTTTCTAAGAGATCCCTAATGCGGCCCTGCAACAGGGGCACGTCTTTGGATAACCCCCAATCTAATCCTTTGTTGACCCATGACGCTAGCCGTGGTGGGGGACCCGAGCGAAAGGCAGGAGGCGCCACCCACTTGGCGCTCCTGGGAGCGGTGATATAGAACCACTCTCGTTGCCACAAGCCGAGCTCCTCTTGAAAGGAGCCCTCGGGCCATGGAGCATCGGCATTCTTACTTATGACAGCACCTCCGCACTCTGCGTGCCGTCCCTCGATCATCTTCGGCTCCACTCCAAAAGTCTTGAGCCATAATCCGAAGTGAGGAGTAACACGGAGGAACGCTTCGCACACAACGATGAATGAGGAAATGTGGAGGATGGACTCCGGAGCTAGGTCATGAAATTCCAGCCCATAATAGAACATCAGCCCCCTCACGAAGGGATCCATCGGGAAGCCTAAACCCCGAAGGAAGTGAGACATGAACACTACACTCTCACCAGGCTGGGGACTGGGAATAGCCTGCCTTTGAGCAGGCAACCTATGCGAAATTTCGGCGGTCAAAAACTTAGCCTCTCTCAACCTTAGCACGTCCTCCTCCGTGACGGAGGAGGGCATCCATCGGCCTCAAAGGTCGGAACTGGACATTGTCGAAGGTCCGAAGCGCCTGGAATCTGGAGCCTAGGGTGTTGGAACTCGAGGCGACATGCGAACTTGTTTTGAGATTGGAGAAAAGGAGTAAGGCCTTGGTCTCTTTATAAGAGGTTGAATACCAGGAGCCCTCCCCGTAACCGTTTGGGACTCGCCTTTAATCGAGAAAACATGCTAACGGGCACGATTGGGTTACCCACGTCCGTATTAACGAGGATCCCGTAAACAAAGGGGACACGATCTCTGCTTTGACAAGACGTGCCAAGGAAACCGCCTCGCAAAACACGCTGAGGTGGAGAAGTGAAAACGATTCGAATAAAGGCTTGGCCGTAGTGTGATGTCACGCTGCGGAATACGTCAGCAGATTAGATTTGTGTTAATATTATTCTCTCTATGGCAATACGTGGAAGCTTATTTTGCAGAGCCGGACACTACTCTTGCTGTTTACAAACTTTTATGAAGAATTTGGAGGAGGAACCCGCCTTGCAATGCCGAAGACAATTTGCGCGCCGGACTCGTCGTCATTGAAGCCTGGTTCAGGGGCTACTGAGGGAGTCCTGGATTAGGGGGTGTTCGGGTAGCCGGACTATACCTTCAGCCGGACTCCAAGACTATGAAGATACAAGATTGAAGACTTCGTCCCGTGTCCGAAGGGGACTTTCCTTGGAGTGGAAGGCAAGCTTGGCGATGCAGATATTCAAGATCTCCTACCATTGTAACCGACTTTGTGTAACCCTAACCCTCTCCGGTGTCTATATAAACCGGAGGGTTTTAGTCCGTAGGACAACTTCATCATACAACAATCATACCATAGGCTAGCTTCTAGGGTTTAGCCTCCTTGATCTCGTGGTAGATCTACTCTTGTACTACCCATATCATCAATATTAATCAAGCAGGACGTAGGGTTTTACCTCCATCAAGAGGGCCCGAACCTGGGTAAAACATTGTGTCCCTCGTCTCCTGTTCCCATCCGGCCTAGACGCACAGTTCGGGACCCCCTACTCGAGATCCGCCGGTTTTGACACCGACAGTGCCCCCTGCCCCTGTATATAAAGGAGTAAGGGGGGAGGCGGCCGACCTAGGAGGAGGGTGCCCCAAGGGGGGAGTCCTATTCCTACCGGGAGTAGGACTCCTCCTTTCCTTGTTGGAGTAGGAGAGAAGGAAAGAGGAGGAGAGGGAGAAGGAAAAGGGGGTTGCACCCCTTGTCCAATTCGGACCAGAGGGGGGGGGGCGCATGCCTCCTTCCTTTTGGCCTCTCTCCTCTATTCCCGTATGGCCCAATAAGGCCCATATACTCCCCGGCGAATTCCCGTAACTCTCCGGTACTCCGAAAAATACTCGAATCACTCGGAACCTTTCCGAAGTCCGAATATAGTCGTCCAATATATTGATCTTTACGTGTCGACCATTTCGAGACTCCTCGTCATGTCCCCGATCTCATCCGGGACTCCGAACTCCTTCGGTACATCAAAACATATAAACTCATAATATAATTGTCATCGTAGCGTTAAGCGTGCGGACCCTACGAGTTCGAGAACTATGTAGACATGACCGAGACACGTCTCTGGTCAATAACCAATAGCGGAACCTGGATGCTCATATTGGCTCCTACATATTCTACGAAGATCTTTATCGGTCAGATCGCATAACAACATACGTTGTTCCCTTTGTCATCGGTATGTTACTTGCCCGAGATTCGATCGTCGGTATCTCAATACCTAGTTCAATATCGTTACCGTCAAGTCTATTTGCTCATTCCGTAATACATCATCCCACAACTAACTCATTAGTTGCAATGCTTGCAAGGCTTATAGTGATGTGCATTACCGAGTGGGCCCAGAGATACCTCTCCGACAAGCGGAGTGACAAATCCTAATCTCGAAATACGCCAACCCAACAAGTACCTTCGGAGACACTTGTAGAACACCTTTATAATCACCAAGTTACGTTGTGACGTTTGGTAGCACACAAAGTGTTCCTCCGGTAAACGGGAGTTGCATAATCTCATAGTCATAGGAACATGTATAAGTCATGAAGAAAGCAATAGCAACAAACTAAACGATCAAGTGCTATGCTAACGGAATGGGTCAAGTCAATCACATCATTCTCTAATTATGTGACCCCGTTAATCAAATGACAACTCATGTCTATGGCTAGGAAACTTAACCGTCTTTGATCAATGAGCTAGTCAAGTAGAGGCATACTAGTGACACTCTATTTGTCTATGTATTCACACATGTATTATTTTTCCGATTAATACAATTCTAGCATGAATAATAAACATTTATCATGATATAAGGAAATGAATAATAACTTTATTATTGCCTCTAGGGCATATTTCCTTCAGTCTCCCACTTGCACTAGAGTCAATAATCTAGTTCACATCGCCATGTGATTTAATACCAATAGTTCACATCACCATGTGATTAACACCCATAGTTCACATCGACATGTGACCAACACCCAAAGGGTTTACTAGAGTCAATAATCTAGTTCACATCGCTATGTGATTAACACCCAAAGAGTACTAAGGTGTGATCATGTTTTGCTTGTGAGAGAAGTTTAGTCAATGGGTCTGCCACATTCAGATCCGTATGTATTTTGCAAATTTCTATGTCAATAATGCTCTGCATGGAGCTACTCTAGCTAATTGCTCCCACTTTTAATATGTATCCAGATTGAGACTTTGAGTCATCTGGATCAGTGTCAAAACTTGCATCGACGTAACTCTTTACGACGAACCTTTTGTCACCTCCATAATCGAGAAACATATCCTTATTCCACTAAGGATAATTTTGAACAATGTCCAGTGATCTACTCCTAGATCACTATTGTACTCCCTTGCCAAACTCAGGGCAGGGTATACAATAGGTCTGGTACACAGCATGGCATACTTTATAGAACCTATGGCTGAGGCATAGGGAATGACTTTCATTCTCTCTCTATCTTCTGCCGTGGTCGGGTTTTCAGTCTTACTCAGTTTCACACCTTGTAACACAAGCAAGAACTCTTTCTTTGACTATTCCATTTTGAACTACTTCAAAATCTTGTCAAGGTATGTACTCATTGAAAAACTTATCACGCGTCTTGATCTATCTCTATAGATCTTGATGCTCAATATGTAAGCGGCTTCGCCGAGGTCTTTCTTTGAAAAACTCCTTTTAAACATTCCTTTATGCTTTGCAGAATAATTCTACATCATCTCCGATCAACAATATGTCAAACATATACTTATCAGAAATGCTGTAGTGCTCCCACTCACTTTCTTGTAAATACAGGCTTCACCGCAAGTCTGTATAAAACTATATGCTTTGATCAACTTATCAAAACGTATATTCCAAGTTCGAGATGCTTGCACCAGTCCATAGATGGATCGCTGGAGCTTGCATATTTTGTTAGTACCTTTAGGATCGACAAAACCTTCTGGTTGCATCATATACAACTCTTCTTTAATAAATCCTATTAAGGAATGCAGTTTTCTTTATCCATTTGCCAGATTTCATAAAATGCGGCAATAGCTAACATGATTCGGACATACTTAAGTATAGATACGAGTGAGAAATTCTCACCGTGGTCAACACCTTGAACTTGTCGAAAACCTTTTGCGACAATTCTAGCTTTGTAGATAGTAACACTACTATCAATGTCCGTCTTCCTCTTGAAGATCCATTTAATCTCAATGGCTTGCCGATCTTTGGGCAAGTCAATCAAAGTCCATACTTTGTTCTTATACATGGATCTCATCTCAGATTTCATGACCTCAAGCCATTTCGTGGAATCTGGGCTCATCATCGCTTCCTCATAGTTCGTAGGTTTGTCATGGTCAAGTAACATGACCTCCAGAACAGGATTACCGTACCACTCTGGTGCGGATCTCACTCTGGTTTACCTGCGAGGTTCGGTAGTAACTTTATCTGAAGTTACATGATCATCATCATTAGCTTCCTCACTAATTGGTGTAGTAGCCACAGGAACAGATTTCTGTGATGAACTACTTTCCAATAAGGGAGCAGGTACAGTTACCTCATCAAGTTCTACTTTTCTCCCACTCACTTCTTTCGAGAGAAACTCCTTCTCTAGAAAGGATCCATTTTCAGCAATGAATATCTTGCCTTCGGATCTGTGATAGAAGGTGTACCCAACATTTTCTTTTGGGTATCCTATGAAGACACACTTCTCCGATTTGGGTTTGAGCTTATCAGGTTGAAACTTTTTCATATAAGCATTGCAACCTCAAACTTTAAGAAACGACAGCTTAGGTTTCTTGCCAAACCATAGTTCATACGGTGTCGTCTCAACGGATTTAGATGCTGCCCTATTTAACGTGAATGCAGCTGTCTCTAATGCATAACCCCAAAACAATAGTGGTAGATCGGTAAGAGACATCATAGATCGCACCATATCTAATAAAGTACGGTTATGATGTTCGGACACACCATTACACTGTGGTGTTCCAGGTGGCGTGAATAGTGAAACTATTTCACATTGTTTTAACTGAAGGCCAAACTCTTAACTCAAATATTTTACCTCTGCGATCATATCGTAGAAACTTTTATTTTCTTGTTACGATGATTCTCCACTTCACTCTGAAATTCTTTGAACTTTTCAAATGTTTCAGACTTGTGTTTCATTAAGTAGATATACCCATATATGCTCAAATCATCTGTGAAGGTCAGAAAATAATGATACTTGCCATGAGCCTTAACACTTATCAGACCGCATACATCAGTATGTATTATTTCCAATAAGTCAGTTGCTCACTCCATTGTTCCGGAGAACGGAGTCTTAGTCATCTTGCCCATGAGGCATGGTTCGCAAGCATCAAATGATTCATAATCAAGTGATTCCAAAAGTCCATTAACATGGAGTTTCTTCATGCACTTTACACCAATATGACCTAAACGGCAGTGCCACAAATAAGTTGCACTATCATTATTAACTTTGCATCTTTTGGTTTCAATATTATGAATATGTGTATCACTATGATCGAGATCCAACGAACCATTTTCATTGGGTGTGTAACCATATAAGGTTTTATTCATGTAAACAGAACAACAATTTATTCTCTTATTTAAATGAATAACCGTATTGCAATAAACATGATCAAATCATATTCATGCTCAACGCAAACACCAAATAACACTTATTTAGGTTCAACACTAATCCCGAAAGTATAGGGAGTGTGCGATGATGATCATATCAATATTGGAACCACTTCCAACACACATCGTCACTTCACCCTTAACCAGTCTCTGTTCATTCTGCAACTCCCGTTTCGAGTTACTACTCTTAGCAACTGAACCAGTATCAAATACCGAGGGGTTGCTACGAACACTAGTAAAATACACATCAATAATCTGTATATCAAATATACCTTTGTTCACTTTGCCATCCTTCTTATCCGCCAAATACTTGGGGTAGTTCCGCTTCCAGTGACCAGTCCCTTTGCAGTAGAATCACTTAGTCTCAGGCTTAGGACCAAACTTGGGCTTCTTCACTTGAGCAGCAACTTGTTTGCCGTTCTTCTTGAAGTTCCCCTTCTTCCCTTTGCCCTTTTTCTTGAAACTAGTGGTCTTGTCTACCATCAACACTTGATATTTTTCTTGATTTCTACCTTCGTTGATTTCAGCATTACGAAGAGCTTGGGAATCGTTTCCGTTATCCCTTGCATATCATAGTTCATCACAAAGTTCTACTAACTTGGTGATGGTGACTAGAGAATTCTGTCAATCACTATCTTATCTGGAAGATTAACTCCCACTTGATTCAAGCGATTGTAGTACCCAGACAATCTGAGCACATGCTCACTGCTTGAGCTATTCTCCTCCATCTTTTTAGCTATAGAACTTGTTGGAGACTTCATATCTCAACACTCGGGTATTTGCTTGAAATATTAACTTCAACTCCTGGAACATCTCATATGGTCCATGACATTCAAAATGTCTTTGAAGTCCCGATTCTAAGCCGTTAAGCATGGTGAACTAAACTATCAAGTAGTCATCATATTGAGCTAGCCAAACGTTCATAACGTCTGCATCTACTCCTGCAATAGGTCTGTCACCTAGCGGTGCATCAAAGACATAATTCTTCTGTACAGCAATGAGGATAATCCTTAGATCACGGATCCAATCCACATCATTGCTACTAACAATTTTCAAATAAATTTTCTCTAGGAACACAATAAACTGGGAGCAACATCACGAGCTATTGATCTACAACGTA
This sequence comes from Triticum aestivum, assembly GCF_018294505.1. Classification (NCBI taxonomy): domain Eukaryota; kingdom Viridiplantae; phylum Streptophyta; class Magnoliopsida; order Poales; family Poaceae; genus Triticum; species Triticum aestivum. Next base: position 15,064,842 of record NC_057803.1, read on the forward strand.
GATATGCTAATACTACCAGGACTAAGTTCATGATAAACTAAAGTTCAGTTAATCATATTACTTAAGAACTCCCACTTAGACAGACATCCCTCTAATCTTCTAAGTGATCACGTGATCCATATCAACTAAACCATGTCCGATCATCACGTGAGATGGAGTAGTTTCAATGGTGAACATCACTATGTTGATCATATCTACTATATGATTCACGCTCGACCTTTCGGTCTCCGTGTTCCGAGGCCATATCTGTTATATGCTAGGCTTGTCAAGTTTAACCTGAGTATTCTGCGTGTGCGACTGTTTTGCACCTGTTATATTTGAATGTAGAGCCTATCACACCCGATCATCACGTGGTGTCTCAGCACGAAGAACTTTCGCAACGGTGCATACTCAGGGAGAACACTTGTACCTTGATAATTAGTGAGAGATCATATTATAAAGCTACCGTTGAATTAAGCAAAATAAGATGCATAAAAGATAAACATCACATGCAATCAAAATATGTGACATGATATGGCCATCATCATCTTGTGCCTTTGATCTCCATCTCCAAAGCATCGTCATGATTTCCATCGTCACCGGCATGACACCATGATCTCCATCATCTTGATCTATATCAATGTGTCGTCACATGGTCGTCTCGCCAACTATTGCTCTTGCAACTATTGCTATCGCATAGCGATAAAGTAAAGCAATTATTTGGCACTTGCATCTTATGCAATAAAGAGACAACCATAAGGCTTCTGCCAGTTGCCAATAACTTCAACAAAACATGATCATCTTATACACCAACTTATATCTCATCACGCCTTGACCATATCACATCACAACATGCCCTGCAAAAACAAGTTAGACGTCCTCTACTTTGTTGTTGCAAGTTTTACGTGGCTGCTACGGGCTGAGCAAGAACCATTCTTACCTACGCATCGAAAACCACATTGATAGTTTGTCAAGTTAGTGCTGTTTTAACCTTCGCAAGGACCGGGCGTAGCCACACTCGGTTCAACTAAAGTTGGAGAAACTGAAACCCGCTAGTCACCTGTGTGCATAGCACGGCGGTAAAACCAGTCTCGCGTAAGCGTACGCGTAATGTCAGTCCGGGCCGCTTCATCCAACAATACCGCCGAACCAAAGTGTGACATGCTGGTAAGCAGTATGACTTATATCGCCCACAACTCACTTGTGTTCTACTCGTGCATATTACATCAACTCATAAAACCTGGCTCAGATGCCACTGTTGGGGAACGTAGCAATTTCAAAAAAATTCCTACGCACATGCAAGATCATGGTGATGCATAGCAACGAGAGGGGAGAGTGTTGTCCACGTACCCTCGTAGACCGAAAGCGGAAGCGTTAGCACAACGCGGTTGATGTAGTCGTACGTCTTCACGATCCGACCGATCAAGTACCAAACGCACATCACCTCCGAGTTCAGCACACGTTCAGCCCGATGACGTCCCTCTAACTCCAATCTAGCTGAGTGTTGAGGGAGAGTTTCGTCAGCATGACGGCGTGGTGACGATGTTGATGTTCTACCGACGCAGGGCTTCGCCTAAGCACCGCTACAGTATTATCGAGGTGGACTATGATGGAGGGGGGCACCGCACACGGCTAAGAGACGATCAACTTGATCAACTTGTGTGTCTAGAGGTGCCCCCTGCCCCTGTATATAAAGGAGCAAGAGGGGAGGCGGCCGGCCTAGGAGGAGGGCGCCCCAAGGGGGGAGTCCTACTCCTACCGGGAGTAGGACTCCTCCTTTCCTTGTTGGAGTAGGAGAGAAGGAAAGAGGAGGAGAGGGAGAAGGAAAAGGGGGCTGCACCCCTTGTCCAATTCAAACCAGAGGGGGGGCGCATGCCTCCTTCCTTTTGGCCTCTCTCCTCTATTCCCGTATGGCCCAATAAGGCCCATATACTCCCCGACGAATTCCCGTAAATCTCCGGTACTCCGAAAAATACCCGAATCACTCGGAACCTTTCCGAAGTCTGAATATAATCGTCCAATATATCGATCTTTATGTCTCGACCATTTAGAGACTCCTCGTCATGTCCCCGATCTCATCCGGGACTCCGAACTCCTTCGGTACATCAAAACATATAAACTCATAATATAACTGTCATCGTAGCGTTAAGCGTGCGGACCCTACGGGTTCGAGAACTATGTAGACATGACCGAGACACGTCTCCGGTCAATAACCAATAGCGGAACCTGAATGCTCATATTGGCTCCTACATATTCTACGAAGATCTTTATCGGTCAGACCGCATAACAACATACGTTGTTCCCTTTGCCATCGGTATGTTACTTGCCCGAGTTTCGATCGTCGGTATCTCAATACCTAGTTCAGTCTCGTTTTCGGCAAGTCTCTTTACTCGTTCCGTAATATATCATCCCACAACTAACTCATTAGTTGCAATGCTTGCAATGCTTATAGTGATGTGCATTACCGAGTGGGCCCAGAGATACCTCTCCGACAAGCGGAGTAACAAATTCTAATCTCGAAATACGCCAACCCAACAAGTATCTTTGGAGACACTTGTAGAGCACCTTTATAATCACCCAGTTACGTTGTGATGTTTGGTAGCACACAAAGTGTTCCTCCGGTAAACGGGAGTTGTATAATCTCATAGTCATAGGAACATGTATAAGTCATGAAGAAAGCAATAGCAACAAACTAAACGATCAAGTGCTATGCTAACGGAATGGGTCAAGTCAATCACATCATTCTCTAATGATGTGACCCCGTTAATCAAATGACAACTCATGTCTATGGCTAGGAAACTTAACCATCTTTGATCAACGAGCTAGTCAAGTAGAGGCATACTAGTGACACTCTGTTTGTCTATGTATTCACACATGTATTATGTTTCCGGTTAATACAATTCTAGCATGAATAATAAACATTTATCATGATATAAGGAAATAAATAATAACTTTATTATTGCCTCTAGGGCATATTTCCTTCAGTGCCCGCCCAAATGACGCTTGGATCCAGCACGAGGCGTGTCGCCGCTGCCTCGCAGGAGGTCGTGCGGTCAGTCCGGCACCCCAACGTCGTGGCAGAGGCGCAACACCTTTGTTGGCGCTCCGAGTCGGAGGTAAATGCCCGCACTTATGGCCCGTTCTAGATGGATGCTAATATGGCACAACGTGCCCGTCGTGCGAGGCAGAAGGCGCGGGAGGCCGCAGAAGCCCTCGAGGCAGAGGCCGGTGAGGCGGACTCGCATGCCACGACGCCGCTACCTGTGACCTGCAACCCCTGGCGTCGCAACCACGCCATGGTAGACGTGTTGGGCTCCGACCTTGACGGATCTATCGTGGACCTCACATCGACCATCGACGTGCAAGCCATGAGCTCCGACAAGGAAGAGTAGGGCATAGAAGAGGCGGCATCTTGAGTCCCCTGAGCCGGTCCGTATCCAATGTCCTACTCTAACTCGCTAGCGAGCACACCTTCACTCCGAGGGGCTCAGCCGGTCGCTCAGACATGGACATGGTCGTGACGCTGGCGATGATTTAGATTACGTTTTACGTTGCATGTAATTGTGCGGATTTGATGGTTTGTAATTAGATATCCAGTTGTGAAAGAGGAAATTTAAGGTGTATCCGATTGTCGGCTTTAGTCACAAGGTAGTGGCAGCAGGCCGCGACCTTGCACGCAATGACGGCTCGTGGTTTTGTCTTGGGCCGTGGCCATTCCCAGATTTACTTCCGACAATCACTTGTGACTGAGACGTGTGATCGCCGAAGCGTCTTTAATGTGAAATTTTGGTGGTGTTGTCCATTCTTGCCAGTTTGTGCTACGACCGGAATCATACGGATATTCCTGCTCCACATACGGCTCTTGGCGTCTGGACTGCCTGCTAGTGTGTGCACAGTTTTTAGTTTGCGTGGTTACGATGCCTACTCAGCGTGGATCATCGTTGCACTTCTTTTTTCAACAATCCGCTTAGGAACAGCTTCGGCCTTCTATGCTTTGCTCTTTACCGGCTTATTATTTTGTATTTGTGTGCTTGTGTTGGTTGTGTGCATCATATTCATGCAGATGACAAATGTGTACTTATTGATGTGTTTGTATCTTCTTGATGCTTTATTTTAAGCCAATAAAATCCATTCTTATCAAAACGGAAGATAAATTTTAAGATGAATCTTTAAGCAGGCTGCTTTCAGTTCAGTACGAAGTATGATTAGATGACAAAACAAGCGTACCAAAACAACTACCATAGATAATTCAAGGGTACCAATAATTCAAGCATCGGGAGAAAGCCGCCATCACAAATTTTGTTACATGCATATATATAACTAGAGCGTGATCAGCATCATTGTAGAGAGCCTAAATGGTACTGGATGAAACAACAGCGCATCGATCTCCATCTCTTTTAACTTGCTGTTCCGAGTTCTGCTGGTGTTGTCCCAAATGACAGTACTGAAACACCCACTCCTTTCCTATAAAAGATCCATAAGAAATAGGCAGGTGTAGAAGTGCAGAAGAGTCATTTAAAACTTCGTTTGTGGGTAGAACAAAGATTAGTTCTTTACTTCTACTTCGGTACATCCCCCCCCCCCCCCCCCCCCCCCCCAAAAAAAAACAATGACGGCTCGGATTAACCCATACTTCTTCATAAGAAAGGATATGACGGTCATATTTATTTTATAAACTCTTATCTGCCGTATAGTCTGTACATGAGGAGTTTTTTTTTTGAGTAGAGGGCGAGTTTCCTATTTATTCTTTTTTCTTGAACACCCTTTTCTTCTTTTTTTAGAGGAAGAAGGACGAGTTTTCTATTTGGCACCTGCCCCAAAAAAGGTGTGTGCCCACATGAATCGAACCACGGTACTTAAGATTTAGCACAGCCGAACTAACCAACTTGGCAACTAGGGCTGGAATTCGAGGCGAGTCGAGCTAGCTTGGTTCGACTCGCTAAAGCTCGTTTCGTTAATGAGCTAACTTAACTCGACTCATTACCATAACGAGCTCGAATTCAAGATTGGCTCGACTCGTATAACTCACGAGCTAGCTCGTTTAGCATGTTAAGCCCGTTAATGATAGGAACATAAAAGCTTACGGATATGGTAAAAATGATTACTTGGAAATGTAAAATGTACATATTAAACATGTACAATGTTCACAAACTAGTGTAAGCATGTATGAGCTTAACTTATAATTGTCAGTACCATCAAGTCAGTACCATGTACATGACCAATGACCACAAACAATTGTACATGACCGCAATTATCAGCAAGTTAGTAACATATACATGACCAAACAATTGTAATTTCCTTGAGCGTCTAGGCATTGTGTTGTGCGCATGGGACGAAGGGTGCTTGGTTGATCTTTTGTACCGAGCCTAACGAGTTACACGAGTACTCATGAGATCCGCTCATTTCACTCGTTCTATAAACGATCTTAAATTAAAGCTTGGCTCGACTCGTTATTCTTCGTGTTCGAGTTGATTCGAGCCGAGTCACGAGCTACTCATTTAGCTTGCGAGTTTTGAGCTTTTTTTCCAGCCCTACATTGGCAACCCAACCTCATGTGCAACATACATTTTTTATACTTAAAATACACATCGGGAAAATGCGATGTTTCCAGTTTAGTTTTATTTTTCTATTTCTTTTTTCTTTTTATTTTTTCGATTCCTTTTTCTTTCTTAAATGCGATTTTTTTTTAAAATTCGTGTATTTTATTTCCAAAAATGAAGAATTTTTTCTTCAAAATCGGTGAACTTTGTTCCAAAATGATGATTTATTTTTCAAATTCATGAACTATTTCTCCAATCGGCAATCTGTTTTTGAAAATTTATGAACTTTATTTCAAAATCAAAGAACCTTTTTTAGAATTTGTTATTTTTTCATAATTGATTAACTTTATTCCCAAAAAATTATGAGCTTTTTAAAAATTTGTGAACTCCTTTTCAAAATTGATGGTATTTCTTTTCAAATCAATGAACTTCTTCAAAACCAATGAAACTTTTGAGTTTTTCTTTGTGAACTTTCTTGAATTCTTAATTTTCTAAAATAAATATCTAAAGTCAATGGTTAACCAGTTAAAAGTCAACTTGTAACTAAACTCCCTCTTTCTAAATGAGTGTTCTTTGAAAAAATGTACAATAAGAAATAGTGAAAAAAAACCGCATGCTCGAGCAAGTTTTTTTGTTTTGGGGGGCTTATGAGCGAGCGATTGGGAATGAGAGGGAGAATTGCCCTATTGGTCTGCGGCCATGCCCGGATCTAGCGAGCGTTAGCTACTCCTTTCGACGCCTGAAGCGCCGAATAGGAGTTCCCGTACATGAAGTAGCGTCACACAATCCGAAGCACACATCCCTCTATCCTGGGCCTGGCCATTAATTTGGGATGTTTGTGTTTCAAATAAGTTGATAAATATTTAAAAGGTACATGGTTTGCAATTTGCGTTCACCATCAATTATTGAGAATTTGTTAACAATTTTTAAAACGTGTTCAAGTCTATAACATTTTCCTAAATATTTGAAATTCCAAAAATGTTTATAAATTTCAAAACATTATTAGGATATAAGAATATGTTCATGTTAATTGATAATGATGGAAATTGCAAATAACTGAACCATTCAAATTAGGAAAAATTGCATGCTCACGGATGCACCCGTCTGGCCTAGTCTAGCACACTCCTCCCAACTTGTGGTTTTTTGGACTATGGACTTCTCACATCAGTTGGCATAGACAAATGAGGCATCCATGCAAGCTTCGAACAACTTCACACCATTTGCATGTTGTGACATGTCCGGCCATTTATGGGCCATTTTTCACCGAGAAACTACAGAAAATTCAAACTTTGCTCATAGAAGTGAAGTAAATATGCCCTAGAGGCAATAATAAAGTTGTTATTTATATTTCCTTATATCATGATAAAATTTTATTATTCATGCTAGAATTGTATTAACCGGAAACTTAGTACATGTGTGAATACATAGACAAACAGAGTGTCCCTAGTATGCCTCTACTTGACTAGCTCGTTAATCAAAGATGGTTAAGTTTCCTGACCATAGAGATGTGTTGTCATTTAATGAAACGTGATCACATCATTAGAGAATGATGTGATGGACAAGACCCATCCGTTAGCTTAGCATAATGATCGTTTAGTTTTTCTACTATTGCTTTCTTCATGACTTATACATGTTCCTCAAACTAAAAGATTATGTAACACCCATATACTGGAGGAACACCTTGTGTGCTATGAAACGTCACAACGTAACTGAGTGATTATAAAGATGCTCTACAGATGTCTCTGATGGTGTTTGTTGAGTTGGCGTAGATCGAGATTAGGATTTGTCACTCCGTTTATCAGAGAGGTATCTCTGGGCCCTCTCGGTAATGCACATCACTATGAGCCTTGCAAGCAATGTGACTAATGTGTTAGTCACGGGATGATGCATTACGGAACGAGTAAAGAGACTTGCCGGTGACGAGATTGAACTAGGTATAATGATACCGACGATCGAATCTCGGGCAAGTAACATACCGATGACAAAGGGAACAATGTACGTTGTTATGCGGTTTTGACCAATAAAGATCTTCGTAGAATATGTAGGAGCCAATACGAGCATCCAGGTTTCGCTATTGGTTATTGATCGGACATATGTCTCAGTCATGTCTACATAGTTCTCGAACCCGTAGGGTCCGCACGCTTAACGTTCGATGACGATTTGTATTATGAGTTTCGTGTTTTGATGAACTGAAGTTTGTTCGTAGTCCCGGATGAGATCACGGACATGACGAGGAGTCTCAAAATGGTCGACACATAAAGATTCATATATTGGAAGGCTACATTCGGACACCAGAATGGTTCGGGTCGTTTCGGATAAGTTTCGGAGCAACGGGGGTTACCGGACCCCCCGGGAGGTTAATGGGCCACCATGGGCCTTAGTGGAGAAGAGAGAGGGACGACCAGGAGGTGGTGCATGTTGGTTCTATATCCGGCGTATCTCTTAGTAGGGGTCCTAAGCTAGGCGTCTTGGAGCGATGGTAACATGGACATAGGATTTTACCCAGGTTCGGGCTCTCCTGAAGAGATAATACCCTACGTCCTGCTTATGATTGTATTGATATGAGGATAGTACATAGTACAGGTATCTACCATGAGATTGTAGTAATGAATATGAGATTATATATTGACTAGCCTGGCCTTGGTTTATATATGCACCGTAGGCCTAGGGTTTAGAGGAGTCCTTGTCTTGTGCGCCAAGTCTTGTGGAATCCTCCTTGTATGCGGCATGTGCTGCCCGAAGTGGCCCATAAGTGAATCGCCATGGGGGTCCTCCGCCTGATCCAGCTGGTCGGGAGAGGATGTGGTGAGTACCCCCTAGTCCAGGACACCATTAGTAGTCCCCTGAACCGGTCTTCGAGTTGGGACACTCCTCGATTCTTTCAAACTATTCTTCATCTTTGGTCATCGGTCTTGAAAACTGGTTCAACAAATCTTCTCATCTTCGATCTTGAGGATCGCCGAAGTGAATCCGAAGAGTTTGCACGTTGGTTATCCGAGGAGCCCTTTTAAGTTTTCTACCTTTAGCAATGCCTTGTTATTTTTTATGCCACACCTCAGGTTTGAAGTTGTTCCCGTGCGGTGATGTCCTCTTGCGTCCGAGCTCCAAGGCCGGACTGCACCCGAGGTATCTTTTGCAGCCAAACACCAACGTCAGACCGCTTCCGAGCTCCAACACCGGAATGTATCCGAGCTCCAGCGCCGGACTGTTTCCGAAGAGTCTTTTTACAGCCGAGCTCCAGCACCAGACTGTATCCGAGGTGTCATAGATTACCTCGATCTTGAAAAAGTTAAAATGGTTCAACCGAGCTGAATGTCGGAGATGCCCTCTATGGATTTAATTCCGATTTGTGCAATGTATTCTTTGCCGAGATGTATAGCTGATAACCCACAAGTATAGGGGATCAATTGTAGCATCTTTCGATAAGTAAGAGTGTCGAACCCAACGAGGAGCTAAAGGTAGAACAAATATTCCCTCAAGTTCTATCGACCACCGATACAACTGTACGCACGCTTATTGTTCGCTTTACCTAGAACCAGTATGAAACTAGAAGTACTTTGTAGGTGTTGTTGGATAGGTTTGCAAGATAATAAAGAGCACGCAAATAAAAGCTAGGGGTTGTTTAGATAAAGACACAACTAAGTTAGTTTCAGTAGAGAGCTTTTTGTCACGAGAAAGTTATTTGTCCCTAGACAATCGATAACTAGACCGGTAATCATTATTGCAATTTTATTTGAGGGAGAGGCATAAGCTAGCATACTTTCTCTTCTTGGATCATATGCACTTATGATTGGAACTCTAGCAAGCATTTGCAACTACTAAAGATCATTAAGGTAAAACCCAACCATAGCATTATAAGGCATCAAGTCCTCTTTACGCCCATACGCAAACAACCTACTTACTCGGGTCTGTGCTTCTGTCACTCACGCCACCCACCATAAGAAAATCATGAACATATTGCAAACCCTACAGCAGGGATCCCTCACGCTTGCGCGACACGGAGATCATCATAGGACAGCACCAATAATAAAACATGCAACTCAAACCAATCACGATCATCAATTAACCCATAGGACAAAACGGATCTACTCAAATATCATAGGATAACCAAACATCATTGGGAAATAGTATATAGCGTTGAGCACCATGTTTAAGTAGAGATTACATCGGGTAAAAGAGGGGTTACACCGCTGCATAGAGGGGGGAAGAGTTGGTGAGGACGGTGGTGAAGTTGTTGGTGTAGATCGTTGTCGTGATGATGGCCCCGGCGGCGTCCCGGCGCCACCGCGAGAGAGGGGGGGAGAGCCCCCCTTCTTCTTATTCTTCCTTGACCTTCCCCCTAGATGGGAGAAGGGTTTCCCCTCTGGTCCATGGCCTCCATGGTGTCGGAGGGGCGAGATCCCCTCCGAGATTGGATCTCTCTCTGTTTCCTTCTGTTTCTGCGCTCCCCGATTCTGTCCTTTCACCGTTTCTTAAATTCCCGGAGATCCGTAACTCCGATTGGGCTGAAATTTTGACATGATTTTTATCCAGATATTGGATTTTTTGCGGAGAAAGAAGGGCACCAACCGCCTTACGGAGTGGCCACGAGGGCCCAAGGTGCGCCCTACCCCCCAGGGCACGCCCCTCACCCTCGTGGGCCCCTTGGGCATCGTCTCGCGTTGATTCCACTTCCCAAAATTCACATATATTCCAAAAAAATCTCTGTAAGTTTTTATCCCGTTTGGACTCCGTTTGATATGGATTTTCTGCAAAACAAAAAAACATGCAACAAACAGGAACTGGCACTGGGCACTAGATCAATATGTTAGTCACAAAAATAGTATAAAAAGTTGCCAAAAGTATGTAAAAGTTGTAGAATATTGGCATGGAACAATCAAAAATTATAGATACGACGGAGACGTATCAGCATCCCCAACCTTAATTCCTGCTCGTCCTCGAGTAGGTAAATGATAAAAAGGTAATTTTGATGTGGAATGCTACCTAGCATAATCTTGATCATGTAGTCTAATCATGGCATGAATATTAAGACACGAGTGATTCAAAGCAATAGTCTACCATTTGACATTAAGACAATAGTACTTCAAGCATACTAATAAAGCAATCATGTCTTTTCAAAATAACATGGCCAAAGAAAGTTATCCCTACAAAATCATATGGTCTGGCTATGCTCCATCTTCATCACACAAAATATTCAATTCATGCACAACCCCGATGACAAGCCAAGCAATTGTTTTATACTTTTGATGTTCTCAAACCTTTTCAACTTTCATGCAATACATGAGCGTGAGCCATGGATATAGCACTATAGGCGGAATAGAATATGATGATGGAGGTTGTGTGGAGAAGACAAAAAAGGGAGAAAGTCTCACATCGACGTGGCTAATCAACGGGCTATGGAGATGCCCATCAATTGATGTCAATGCGAGGAGTAGGGATTGCCATGCAACAAATGCACTAGAGATATAAGTGTATGAAAGCTCAAACTAAAACTAAGTGGGTGTGCATCCAACTTGCTTGCTCATGAAGACCTAGGGCACTTGAGGAAGCCCATCGTTGGAATATACAAGCCAAGTTCTATAATGAAAATTCCCACTAGTATATGAAAGTGATAACTCAAGAGACTCTCTATATGAAGAACATGGTGCTACTCTGAAGCACAAGTGTGGTAAAAGGATAGTAACATTGTCCCTTCTCTCTTTTCTCTCATTTTTAATTTTTTTTAATTTTTTGTAGGCTTGTTTGGCCTCTCTCTCTATCTCTCTCTCTCTCTCTCTCTCTCTCTCTCTTTGGGGGACTTCTCTGGCCACTTTTATTTTGATAACCTCATATGGGACAATGTCCTAATAATGATGATCATCACATTTTTATTTACTTACAACTCAATATTACAACTCGATACTAGAACAAAGATATGACTCTATATGAATGCCTTCGGCGGTGTACCGAGATGTGCAATGATCTAGCATGGCAATGAAATAAAAAAAGGACAAGCCATGAAAACATCATGCTAGCTATCTTACGATCATGCAAAGCAATATGACAATAAATGATCAAGCCATGTATATGATGATGATGGAAGTTGCATGGCAATATATCTCGGAATGGCTATGGAAATGCCATGATAGGTAGGTATGGTGGCTGTTTTAAGGAAGATATAAGAAGGCTTATGTGTGATAGAGCGTATCATATCACGGGGTTTGGATGCACCGATGAAGTTTGCACCAACTCTCGAGGTGAGAAAGGGCAATGCATGGTACCGAAGTGGCTAGCAATGATGGAAGGGTGAGAGTGCGTATAATCCATGGACTCAGCATTAGTCATAAAGAACTCACATACTTATTGCAAAAATCTATTAGTCATCGAAACAAAGTACTACGCGCATGCTCCTAGGGGGATAGATTGGTAAGAAAAGACCATCGCTCATCCCCGACCGCCACTCATAAGGAAGACAATCAATAAATACCTCATGCTCCAACTTCGTTACATAATAGGTCACCATACGTGCATGCTACGGGAATCAAAAACTTCAACACACGTATTTCTACAATCCACAACTACCCACTAGCATGACTCTAATATCATCATCTTTATATCACAAAACTATTGCAAGGAATCAAACATATTATATGCAGTGATCTACAAGTTTTATGTAGGATTTTATGACTAACCATGTGAATGACCAGTTCCTGTCAACTCTCTAAATAGATATAAGTGAAGCAAGAGAGTTTAATTCTTTCTACAAAAGATATGCGCACGCTCCGAATAATATAAGTGAAGCAGAAGAGCATTCTACAAATGGCGGTTTTCTATGTGTAGGGAAACATGCAATCCATACATCAAATGATATAAGTGAAGCACATGAAGCATTCTATAAAGCCATACTCAAAAGATATAAGTGATGTGCAATGAGCATTCTACAAATCAACCATGGACTATCTCATAGCAGCATGGTGCATCAAAGAAAAGTGAAAACTAAATGCAAAAGACACTCCAAGATTTGCACATATCACATGAATGAAACGAAACCAAAAACATACCGATACTTGTTGAAGAAAGATGGGGTGCCTTCCGGGGCATGCCCAAGCTTAGACGCTTGAGTCTCCTTGAATATTTACTTGGGGTGACTTGGGAATCCCCAAGCTTGAGCTCTTGCCTCTCCTCCTTCTCCTCATATCGAGACCTCCTCGATCCTTGATCACTTCATCCACACAAAACTCAACAGAAAGTTCGGTAACATCCGTTAGTATAATAAAGCAAATCACTACTCTAAGTACTGTTTCAAACCAATTCATATTTTGTTTTTGCATTGTATCTACTTTAATATAACTTTTCCATGGCTTAATCCACTGATATAAATCGATAGTTTCATCAAAACAAGCAAAGAATGCATCAAAAACAGAATCTGTCTTAAACCGGACAGTCTGTAGTAATTTGAACATTCACCATACTTCTGGTACTCCACAAATTATGAAGAAATTAGGAAAAATAAAAGATTTGTGTAGAAAGACATTTCAAAAAAGTTTCAGAACTGTTTGATGTTCCAGTAAAAAATGTAAAATCGCGCACTACAGCCAAAGTTTCTGTTTTGCACCGCACAAATCAAGAAGCAATGTAAACATCCTAAAGGCAAATCTTGGCACATTATTTTTATAATACAATGGAATTGTACAATGGGATAATTATTTTTGTTGAAAAGTTTCTGTAATCAAGATTCACAAAGTTTCCGTGAGCATGAACAAAGTTCAAGGAGCTCCCTCACTTCAACAATGCTTGTCTCTCTCACTTTCACTTTCCTTTTTGAAAAGTTTTGGGTTCCCCTCTTTATTTTTTTGTTTTTAAACTCTATAGAAGCACTCAACAGAAATAAATGACTCTCTAAAACTTCCAGGTTGTCTCCCTGGCAGCGCTTTTTTAAAGCCATTAAGCTAGGCATAAGATGCTCAAGTAATGAATCCACCCGGATCCCAAGGTATATCAAAGCCAATTTGAATTAGCAATGATTTGGCATTTAGTAGTGAGCACAAAGCAACATATATCAATAAATTACGAAGTATAACTCTCTTCCTATGCATCGGCATGTCATACAAGAACAATTCATGCACATCAAGTAAAGGCCAATGCATAGCATAAGAAGTTTCTTGCAATTTTATCGTGTTGGAAACATAGAGAGGCGCATATGTAGTTCCTCTCTCATAATAATTGCAAGTAGGAGCAGAAAGCACATGCATATTATATTCATCAAAATTATCATGTGCAATGGTAAAAGGCCACCCATCAATATTATCCTTAATAAGTGCAAACTTCTCTGATATAGTGTAGTTTGGAGAATTCAAAAAGATAATAGGACTATCATGTGTGGGTGCAATAGCAACAATTTCATGTTTAACATAAGGAAAAATAGCAAGTTCATCTCCATAAGCACAATTCATATTGGCATCTTGGCCACAAGAATAGCAAGCATCAAGTTCGTCAAAAAGGGATATTTCAAACGAATCAACGGGATCATCACAATTATCATGGCATTCATCCTTCGGTAAGAACGAAGGGACATTAAATAATGTATGAGTTGGAGTGTTACTCTCATTAGAAGGTGGGCACGGGTAGCTAATCCAATCTTCCTCCTTTTATTCTTTGCTCTCCTCATCATCTTTTTCGTCCAAGCTCACAGTTTCATCAATTTCTTCTTCCATAAACTCCTGCAAAATATTAGTCTCTTCTCGGACAGCGGAGACTTTCTCAATAAATTCATCAATATCATAATTGTATGTATAATTTTCATATCAATTGTCGGTGTCAAAACCGGCGGATCTCGGGTAGGGGGTCCCGAACTGTGCGTCTAGGCCGGATGGTAACAGGAGGCAAGGGACACGAAGTTTTACCCAGGTTCGGGCCCTCTCGATGGAGGTAAAACCCTACGTCCTGCTTGATTAATATTGATGATATGGGTAGTACAAGAGGAGATCTACCACAAGATCGAGGAGGCTAAACCCTAGAAGCTACCCTATGGTATGATTGTTGATGTGTATGTCGTCCTACGGACTAAAACCCTCCGGTTTATATAGACACCGGAGGGGGTTAGGGTTACACAAAGTCGGTTATAATGGTAGGAGATCTTCATATCCGCATCGCCAAGCTTGCCTTCCACGCCAAGGAAAGTCCCTTCCGGACATGGGACAGAGTCTTCAATCTTGCATCTTCATAGTCCAGGAGTCCGGCTGAAGGTATAGTCTGGCTATCCGAACACCCGCTAATCCAGGACTCCCTCAGTAGCCCCTGAACCAGGCTTCAATGACGACGAGTCCGGCGCGCAGATTGTCTTCGGCATTGCAAGGCGGGTTCCTCCTCCAAGTACTTCATAGAAGATTGTGAACACAAAGATAGTGTCCGGCTTTGCAAAATAGGTTTCCACATATTGCCATAGAGAGAATAATATTTACACCAATCTAATCTGCTGACGTATTCCATAGCGTGTCACACCACGGCCAAGCCTTTATTCGAGTCGTTTCATTATCCCACCTCAGCGCGTCATGCGAGGCGGTTTCCTTGGCACGTCTTGTTAAAGCAGAGGTCGTGTCCCCTTATTCCAGGATTCTCATCAATACGGGCGTGGGTAACCCAACCGTGCCATCGATTATGGCGCTTGGAGATAAGCGAGTTTTACCAGGCTGGTGGGGACATGTAGTTGTGTCCACCCATATAAGGGGATAAAGATCCACCTTTTCACCTACGCCATCTTTCTCCTTCGCCTATCCATTCTTGCGCACTTGAGCTCCAGCGCCCAAGTCCGCACTCCCCACCTCGACCTTCTCCAGCCATGTCCGGAGCGGGAGGAAAGTGGATGGTCTCCTCCGTCACGGAGGGACATATCAAAAAGCTAAGGAAGGCCGGATACCTGTCTAACGACATCGCGTATCGGCTCCCCGAAAAGGGGCAGCTCATCCCCACCCCTAGGCCCCATGAGAGGGTGGTGTTCCTCCCCCATTTTCTCCGCAGACTGGGCTTCCCTCTCCACCCATTTGTCCGGGGGCTCATGTTCTACTACGACCTGGATTTCCACGATCTAGCCCCGAACTTCGTCCTCAACAGCTCGGCGTTTATCGTCGTGTGCGAGGCCTTCCTCCGCATCCGCCCCCCTTTCGGCCTATGGCTCAAGACTTTCAATGTCAAGCCGAAGGTGGTGCGCAGAAACCAGGCGGAGTGCGGAGGCGCCATGGTGGGCAAGATGACCAACGTCCTATGGCTCGAGGGCTCCTTTGTGGAGACCCTGAAGGGGTGGCAATTGGGGTGGTTTTACATCACCGAGCCGCGCGATGCCGAATGGGTCGCACCCCCTGAGTTTCGATCCGGACCCCCTACGCGCCTCACCTCCTGGAAGGAGACGGGCCTGTCGTGGGGTAAGAAGGGAGAGCTGACCGGACTCCAAACATGTGTCCAAACCCTGGTGGACAAGAAGCTCAAACTTGTCAACGTAGTCCAGGTTATGCTCATCCGCTGATCCTCCCGTGTCAACAACAGGCTTTCAACCTGTGGGAGTTCGACCCGGCGCGGCACCAAACTCTAAGCAGGCTCTTCGACATGACGTATGAAGATTCCTGGAAGGTGCTTTTCAAAGGCGCTGAGGCTCCCGCATCCGCTACCGAGGATCGCGGATTCAGTGTGCAGCGTCACGCTCTCACGGTAAGCTGTTTTTTTTCCTTTTACAAGGTATCAGTTTTTCATAGTTTGACTCCATGCGGGATCTAAGCTCCCTTACCTTTGACAGGATTGGCAGGTGACGTCCGGACAGATCAACTGTCCGGCTCCTTTGCCCGAAGGCCCAGCGAACGCTCGCTTGGCGAAGCTGTTGGTTCCGGCACCCTATGTGGTGCCGGAGAAGAAGGCCGCAAAAAGGCCGCGGGGACTCGAAAGAGTGCCCGGCGCCAGGAGGTGTCAGATCCATCATCCGATGGTTCCGAGGTGCATTCCTCCCGTGAAGACGAGGAGGAAGAAGAAGAGACCTCTCCCCCTCCAGCGGGGGGAGAGAAGAAAAGGAAGGCCGCCCTCTCGGGGGAGGCCGGAGGGTCCAAGAAGGGGAAAACCCTTCCTCCGGACTACTCCACCGACACCGATGGCGGCGGAGAGGAGTGGCAGCCCAGGGCCAAGCCCCTGGCAAAATCGTAAGTATCCAGATACCATAGTAATTCATAGTATTCTTTTATTGCATAGCTTTCCCTTACGTCGAATATGTTTATGTAGCCCACCCAAAGACCGGCTCGACGCGTCGTCGAGCGGCTCACTGGACTCGTCGGATGTGAACTCGCTTCCGACGGCTTCCTCCCCCCGCCCTACGGACAACACCGAAGTGTTGTCCCAACAGGTTCCAAGCTGGGAGGAGGTGGTCCTGGAGGCGCCGCAAGGTGACCTCCCGGACTCCAGGAGTAAAGGGGATGAAACCCCCTGGGGCTCCAAGTCCGGTTCTAGGCCGGACACCGCTCCGGAACCTTCAAAGGTTCCAGAGTCCGGCGGGGGGACCTCCTTCCAAGAGGAGCAAGTCCACCGTGCCGGCGGTCCCCGTCCAACCAGAGGCGCCGGACAATATGTTGGAGGCGCTCCAATGCGCCTCCATCGACGAGGAGCACCGCACTATCATGAGTGCGGTGGTCCAGAAGGTTCAGTCCGCCAAGAGCGGACTGAATGAAGCTTGTACTAGCCTTTTGACATGCTTTGAGGTAAGTAAATAATGTGTAAATAATAGTACCGCATAGACAGTATCCCCTGATGCTCTGTTTGGCATTCGGGAAGAAAAGCCGAATAGAGGATCAAATAGAATTCACAGGAGTCTAACAAAAATGAGTCAATATGCATATGCAGGCTTCCCTGCTTGCGTCCGCCGCACTGATTGCGGAAGTGGACACGCTAAAGCAGAACCTCGAGCGGTGCGAGCAAGAGCTCGAGCGTGCCAAGAAGCAGCTTGAGGACAATGAAGGTAAGAAATTGATTCTATATTATCCGCATGTGTAGAATACTAGCAAGAGAATATCCCTCCTTTTTTATGTAATTGAAATGGTATTGACGAATAACAAATAAACATACTAGTGTTTATTAGTGTCACATAAAACCCGAAATGGGGCGTGGCCAAGTGGTAAGGCAGCGGGTTTTGGTCCCGTTACTCGGAGGTTTGAATCCTTCCGTCCCAGATTGTTTCTGATGAAACAAACGGTGAAATCATATAGTATTTCGTACGAGACAAAAGTTTATTAAAGAGAATAATGATATCTTATTCTTTCTCAGAATGTTTTTAAATATATATAAAAAGGTACAATTGCGAGGAATGACATGATTATCGTGGCTATTGTAGGGGCCACGTCTGAAGTGGCGACCCTTAAGCAAGCGCTGGTCGAGGCCGAGAAGAGGGCGGCCTTGGAGCGCACCGAGCGGGAGAAGTATGAGGCCAAAGTTGTCAAGGTGCGGCAAGAGCTCCAGGCTCTCATGGAAAAACATGAGAGTTTGGAGCTTAACTCGAAGACGCAAGCGTCCGAGCTCGCTGTGGCTGTCGAAAATGCCAAGTCTGCCAAGGCCGAATCCCAGAAGACCCTCCAGGAGTTGGATGAGGTGAAGAAGATAGCGGCGGGTAAGGCATTCTTTATGGAAAGCAAACACATAAACGTGAGTTACTTGTTACTTACCCGAATCTGGAGCTCTCCAGGAGCGTTCGCAGATCTTCCCCGGAGTGTATCTGATGCCGCCGCATTCTATCGAGCCGAGGAGGGAAGCTCGACGGAGAAGGTGTTCTGGTCTCAGTACGCTGAGGCCGGACACCCCGTGCCCTTGAGCGACCAGCTGAAGCAATTGGTCAAGCTCCACAAGGCGTCCGAACAGGCCATGAAGGGCCTCATTGTTCGGCTGTGGCCTGGAGGGGCTCTGCCTGGGAGCTATTTCGGGCTGGTGTGGCGGCTGGTGGAGGCCTGTCCAAGGCTCAAAGTCATCAAGCGCTCCGCCTGCATTGAGGGTGCCCGTAGGGCCCTTGCCCGTGCTAAGGTGTACTGGGGCAAGCTAGATGCTGAGAAGCTTGTGAAGGACGTGCCACCGCCGGGGAAAGAGCATCGCAAGCCCGAGAATTACTATAAGGATGTTCTCAAGGGTGCCTGCCTTGTGGCGGATGAATGTTCTAGGGATGTAATTTTTGAGTGAAACTTGCTCGTTTTGTCCTGTGCGCTGAAAACTTGTTTATATGCGCTAAGCAATGCTGTTGGAATTTAAAATATCACCTTCTATGCGGCTGTTTATCAATTCTAAGAGATGGCGAGTTGTCGGCTTCTGCCCCCGTGCCGCTAGTGCTGGGGTGTTCGGGGATAAACCTGAGCGCTCTTTTTCCCATGTTTGGGTCCTTCGAGGGAGGCGCTCAGCCCAACGAACAAGGCAATCGGACTATAATGCGTGAACACTCTCACTTAGCCATAGAATTCTATAATTTTAAATTTTGGTGAAGCCCCTGGTATTCGGAAGACCGAGTTTGGGGCTCTATCCACGCCTTGGCCGGACAGAGCCGGCTCCTCGCCCAAAGCGGCATAAGTCTTTAGGGACTCGAAAAAACCTCTCGAACAGCGACCAGCTCTCGCTTTATCATGACAGTCAGTTTTAGCTTTCTCCACTGAGGTGCTCGACCCAGCTCAACTGGGGCACAATCGCAGTGGTTCTCCTAGTGCTACCTTAGCCGATATAGTGGAACGTAAGGCACCAAAACAGAGGAGCCGGGCAAACCCAACTATTGACCCAAGACATGATTCGGAGCCGATGCATATAATGCTATAAGTTAGGGGTGCCGCACTTGTTAAAGTGTTCGGACTTCTCACACCATATTGAGGGGTACTAAAGCCTCTGGTGTATTTTGGCTGTACCAACGTGTACGGGTGCAACATGTCATTAAGGAACATATATAAAAAAAGGTAATGCAAAAATAGACGAAAGCTATGCATTGTTTATTAAAAAGGGGGGCGATCAAGGCAGAACGATACAAGTAATGCGATAAGTGGAAGGTTGGACTAGTTAACATGTCCGCTCCAGGGGCAAGCTGCGGAATAGTATGCAGAACGGGTATACTGCTCATGACAGAGACCACCTGGGAGTTCCGTAATGCGGTGTGGCTTGTCTGCTTCCCTGGTTCTTGCATCGTTTATGCGGCAATTGAACTGCCGAATAGGCCTTTCGAAGGATGGAGTCCTGAAAGTAAGAGAAAATTTAAAAAATCAGCAGCCCCTGGTACGGTTTAAGCCGTGTTTTGGGCGTGCCATGATGGTGCCCCTCCCCCTGTGCCCATGGTATCTCTAGAGCGTAGTTATGTACGCGAAGTACTGGCATCGCCTTTTTGCGAGGGTTGGGGTTGGGGCCGCATTTCTACGCCTGCTCGGATCGTGCGAGGCAGTCTTATTGTAGGTTACTCCGGGCGCGCTTGACGGTGTCCGGTCGTTTAGTGGCCGGACTGGAGAACTGCCTGGAGAGGCTGCTTTGTACTTCCGCTGCAAGGGTCGCCGTGTGCTCCTTCGTTTGGAGGGAGCGTTTGGTGTTTCCATTGACCGTAATTACTCCTTGAGGGCCTGGCATCTTGAGCTTAAGGTATGCATAATGCGGTACCACATTGAACTTAGCGAATGCGATTCGCCCGAGCAGTGCGTGATAGCCACTGCGAAACGAGACTATGTCGAAGATTAACTCCTCGCGTCGGAAATTATCCAGAGATCCCAAGACCACTTCAAGTGTGACTGAGCCTGTACAGTTGGCCTCTACACCTGGTATTACACCTTTAAAGGTCGTTTTGGTGGGCTTAATCCTCGAGGGATCTATGCCCATTTTCCGCACTGTATCCTGGTAAAGCAGGTTCAGGCTGCCGCCGCCGTCCATAAGGACTCTAGTGAGATGAAATCCGTCAATAATTGGGTCTGGAAACAATGCGGCGAATCCGCCATGACGGATGTTAGTGGGATGGTCCCTTCGATCAAAGGTGATCGGGCAGGAGGACCATGGGTTGAACTTTGGGACGACTGGCTCTACCGCGTATACGTCCCTTAACGCGTGCTTCCGCTCCCTTTTGGGAACGTGGGTTGCGTATATCATGTTCACCGTCCGCACTTGTGGGGGAAAACCCTTCTGTCCACTGTTGTTCGGCGGCCAGGGCTCCTCGTCGTCATCGCTATGCAACCCCTTGTCTTTATTTTCGGCGTTTAACTTGCCTGCCTGCTTGAACACCCAACAATCCCTGTTGGTGTGATTGGCTGGCTTTTTGGGGGTGCCATGTATCTGGCACAAGTAGTCGAGTATTTTGTGCAAACTGGATGGGCCCCTAGGATTCCTTTTGAATGGCTTTTTCCGCTGACCGGATTTAGAGCCTCTGAATCCGGCATTAACTACCGTATCCTCAGCATTGTCGCCGTTAATGCAGCGCTTCTTCTTGTTGCGACGCGACCTGCCACTACTGTCCCTGGTGTCCGAATTACCAGGGTTCTTGGTCATATTGTTGCTACGAGCAAGCCAGCTGTCTTCTCCCGCACAAAAGCGGGTCATGAGTGTCGTGAGTGCTGCCATAGATTTCAGCTTTTCCTGTCCAAGGTGCTGGGCCAGCCACTCGTCACGGATATTGTGTTTGAAGGCTGCTAGGGCCTCAGCGTCCGGACAGTCGACTATTTGATTTTTCTTTGTTAGGAACCGTGTCCAGAATTGCCTGGCCGATTCCTCTGGCTGCTGAATTACGTGACTTAGGTCATCGGCGTCTGGGGGTCGCACATAATTGCCCTGAAAATTGTCGAGGAATGCGGCTTCCAGGTCCTCCCAACAACTGATTGATCTTGTTGGCAAGCTATTAAGTCAATGCCGAGCTAGTCCTTTAAGCTTGAGTGGGAGGTATTTGATGGCGTGGAAATCATCGTCGCGGGCCATGTGGATATGAAGGAGATAATCCTCGATCCATACCGCAGGATCTGTTGTGCCATCATATGATTCGATGTTTACGGGTTTGAAACACTTGGGATTTGATGATCCATTATTTCGTCTGTAAAGCAGAGTGGGTGTGCGGCGCCTCTGTACTGGGCTATATCATGACGTAGCTCCAATGATCCTTGTCTACTATGTTCGGCCCCGCCGAATTTGTGGCCGGGGTGACGGTTACCGTCTTGAGCCGTGGGGCGCCCACGCGATCCGTAGATCGATCTTGTTTTCCTTGCCTTGTCCTCCAACATGTCTCGTAAGTCCGGCGCATATTCCCGTGCCTTGGTACAGGGTGCGGCTTGAGTGGAGGGCCGAGAGGCCTCTTTGTCGCGGCCACGAGGTGGCCGGTCGGCCGCATCAAGTGCTTCCTCCTCTAATCGGGGTAGCAACCTGCGCTTTGGGTAGCTCTTGGAGGGGCGTTCGAGTTTATGCTCTTCGGCCTTGAGGACTTCAGTCCATCTGTCGACTAGCAAATTTTGATCAGCTCTAAGCTATTGCTATTTTTTCTTGAGGCTTCTTGCCGTGGACATAAGCCTACGTTGAAAACGCTCTTGCTTGACGGGATCCTCTGGCACAACGAATTCGTCGTCATCGAGGCTTGCCTCATCTTCGGAGGGAGGCATATAATTATCATCCTCGACCTCTCTGTCCGCCGCTCTCTCATGAGGGATGGATTCTCCATCCTCCTGTGCCAAATCTTGCTGGAGGCGGTTTTCTTTGGTGCTTTCCGGAGTATTATTATCTCCCGTGCTGGAATCACCGTGTTTGTTTTGGCGGGATTTTGAGCGGCGCCGCTGACGCCGGCGCTTAGGCTGTTTCTTGGAGGGGTCATCCTCCGCTGTTCTATCGCCATCTCCCTCTTTTGGGGTGTCCACCATGTATATGTCATATGACGAGGTGGCTTTCCAGGGCCTGGTAGGCGCTGGTTCTTCATCATCTCCTTCATTGGCGTCCATACCGTCGATATCTTCGGAGTCGAAGTCGAGCATGTCGGTTAAGTCATCGACAGTGGCTACAAAGTGGGTGGTGATGAAGCTATGAACCTAGGGTAGGGTTATGGACCTGCCCTAACTGCCCTACCCAAGGACATCTCTAGAAGAAATCGCCTTTCAATCGACTTGAAGGTGTCCCACTCGACAGACTCGAAGATACTCGACCAAGAAGCAATCACTCGACCAAGACCCAACCACTCGACGGCCAGGAGACCTAAAGGCGCCCCGCACGCTAACGGTTGGTCATTAAGTAGCTTTTATGGTCATCATAGCACTTTATTACCATCGTTACCAGAAACGCCCTGCCTTAATGTACATTGAACCCTTCGTAACATGGGCTGGCCGGGGTCCTGTCGCACTCTATATAAGCCACCCCCCTCCTCCGAGACAAGGGTTCGCACCTCTGTAACTCAGACACACATAATCCAGTCGACCGCCTCCGGGCTTCGAGACGTAGGGCTTTTACTTCCTCCGAGAAGGGCCTGAACTCGTAAACCCTGCGTCCTTACAGCCTCCCCATAGCTAAGACCTCGCCTCTCCATACTTACCCCCTACATTACTGTCAGACTTAGAACCACGACAGTTGGCGCCCACCGTGGGGCCGGTGTTTTAGCATTTTGTTGGAGGAGTTGCGATCTTTTCCGACCCGAATCATCATGGTTTCCGACGGAGTTTTGGTGGAGGGCCGCGAGATCCGTCTCGGCGCGCTCACGTTCATCGCCGATGACTCCGCCTGGCTTCAGGAGGCTCCGCTCGACGTGAAAGCACTCCCTGTCCGTGGGGCAACGCACTTTCGCGCGTGCGTCCGCGTCGTTCTCCTGCGGCAACCGTCGACCCCCTACCGTCGGCTCCTGTGCTGTCCTCCCTCCCCGTTTCCCGCCGGCGCAAGCGCTCCAGTCGGTCGAGACTTCAGCGGTGGGTGAGACACGCGGTGGCCCGTCAGTCGGCCATCCCTCAAGTCGCGGCGATCAAGCCCGACGAATCCCTCTACGGCCTGTTCGACTGGCTCCGAAGAGACCGCATCCGAGTGCGCCAGCAGCGATCCGGCGGCGGAGGTTTTGATGGTCGATGGACCGCCCAGTCCCCCTGGTTTTACCCGCATCGACGGAGGCGCAGGAGGAGGCGACCCGTCGCGTCCCCATGAGGAGTATCTTCCCGAGCTTCTCACGTCGCTGCAGAGAGAAGAACTTTGCCGCTGGAACATGGATGCGCTGCACACTCCTATCATTGGAGAAACCCCCGAGGCTCGCGCCTTGGAGGACGCGTGCCTGGCAAACTTGGCCGAGCGCACTCGACTGGAGAACCTCCAGCAAGCACTCGACGAGCGGGCGCGACAACGGGTTCCCGAATCCAGTCGATGTCAGCTCTTCCCGCCCCCGCAGGTATATCAGACTCCGATTCAGAATTTAGCAGTTGCGGCCCGTATAGCGGAGTTGATTCAGCCTTCCCAGTCGGAGGCTGGCAGAGGCTTGCTGCAGATCAGAGCGTTACTCTAGGCAGCAGGAGATCAGAATTCCGCTGTTTCTCAGTCGCGGAACAGAATTCACAGCAGATCCATTGCTGCGGACACGGTCCAGTCGGCTCACAGCCCGAGATCGCCCCCGAGGCATGAGGGATGTGGAGACCGGCATGACCAGTATGGGAACCATGAGCAGTATGATCACCGAGTCGATCGTGACGGTCGACGTCGAGTGCCCACGCCTCCCCCAAGGAGCGGGTCGTATGTGCCTCGCCAGCAGGATGACAGGCGCCCTCATAGTGGTGGGCGAAGGATTCCAGTCGACCCCAGAGGGCCAGGCTTTGATGCGAGATCCATCCTCGTCCAAGGTCTGGTCGACAGGAACAGGGCTCACCGAGAAGGCCATGACAGAGATGCGCCTACCAGCAGTAGAGTACATGTTTCGGGGCCAGAGTGCTTTAGTAGAGCCATCAGGGCTGCTGTGATTCCTCCTAATTTCAGGTTGGCGACTGGAGTCAGTAAGTTCACCGGCAAGTCCAAGCCTGATACTTGGCTTGAGGACTACCGAGTGGCCATCCAGATTGGCGGCGGCAATGATGAAGTGGCCATGGAGCACCTGCCTCTCATGTTGGAGGGCTCGGCCAGAGCATGGCTAAACCAGTTAGCACCTAGCAGCATTTACACTTGGGAAGATCTCTCCCGAGTGTTTGTCACCACATTCGAAGGCACATGCAAGCGACCGGCAGGACTGATGGAACTGCGGTCCTGTGTGCAAAAGCCGAATGAAACTTTGAGGGATTACATCCAGAGATGGATCACGTTACATCACTCGGTGGAGAACGTGCCTGACCACCAAGCAGTTTGTGCCTTCAAGGAAGGCGTCAAGTATAGAGAACTGAAT
Organism: Triticum aestivum; assembly: GCF_018294505.1. Taxonomy (NCBI): domain Eukaryota; kingdom Viridiplantae; phylum Streptophyta; class Magnoliopsida; order Poales; family Poaceae; genus Triticum; species Triticum aestivum. Next base: position 15,089,673 of record NC_057803.1, read on the forward strand.
TTGAAATTCGGCCGAACCAGAGATATGTCCCTGAATCGGATGATGGAGATTGCCACCAAGTACGCTAACGGCAAAGATGAGGATCGACTCAGGAGTGGCAAGCTCAAGTCAGTCGCCCAAGAAACTGGAGGTAATTCCAGTCGGAAACAGAAGCGGAAAGCCGAACCGGCGGCTCCCGGGGAAGCCTTAGCTTTGGCCCAAGGAAAGTCTAAAGGGAAACCTAAAGGACCTTGGAACCCCAAAAAGGTTAAAGACCAGGAGGGAAATGATGTGTTGGACTTACCGTGTCTCGTCCACACGAAGAAAGATGAAGATGGTAATTTTATTTACCCGAAACGTACCACTCGGCAGTGTCGACTCTTGATCCAGCAGTTCTAGGGCAAGCAGCCCAAGGGAAAGGAAAAGGAGTCAGACAAGGTCAAGGACAAAGAGGACAGTGATGACGGATACCCTCAACTCAATTCCACCTTGATGATTTTTGCTGATGTTGATAGCAAAAGTCGACTGAAAGTTATTAACCGAGAGGTGAATATGGTCGCTCCGGCGACACCTAGTTACCTGAAATGGTCTCAGACTGCCATAACATTCGACCAGTCCGACCACCAAACACACATCGCCACCCCTGGGAGGCAAGCTTTGGTGGTCGACCCAGTTGTTGAAGGCACTCGACTGACCAAAGTCCTAATGGATGGTGGCAGTGGTTTGAACATATTATACGCTGAGACGTTGAAGGGGATGGGCATTCCGGTGTCCAGACTCAATGCCAGCAACATGAGCTTCCATGGAGTCATTCCTGGGAAGAAGGCTGAATCACTCGGCCAGATTGCTCTTGATGTGGTTTTCGGTGATTCCAAGAATTAGCGCAAAGAAAAATTGACATTTGAAGTTGTAGACTTCCAGAGTGCCTATCACGCTATTTTGGGCAGGCCGTCTTATGCACGCTTCATGGCCCGACCATGTTACGTGTATCTCAAATTGAAGATGCCTGGTCCCAAAGGCGTGATCACCATTATGGGCAATCGGAAGAAAGCAGAAGAATGTTTTTAGAAGGGTTCGAAGATCGCCGACGCACAGATGGCAGTGGTGGAGTTACAGGAATTGCAAAAGACTGCAGACCCGAGTGATCTGTTGCGAGCCAAGAAGCCCGCTACAGGGTCAGCTTTCCAGTCGACTGGCGACACGAAGACAGCTCACATCCACCCGACCGACCCCAGCACCGCCCCGACTCATATCTCGACAACACTCGACTCCAAATAGGAAGAAGCGCTCATCCAGTTCCTCCGTGAGAACTGGGACATCTTCTCATGGAAGCCTTCTAACATGCCAGGTGTTCCCAGGGAGCTGGCTGAGCATCGCCTGAGAGTCGACTCAAAAGTAAAACCTGTCAAGGAACATCTTCGACGGTCCGCCGTCCAAAAGAGAAAAGCTATTGGCGAAGAGGTGGCTCGGCTCTTAGCAGTGGAGTTCATCCGAGAAATCTACCACTCTGAGTGGCTCGCCAACGTTGTCATGGTCCCCAAGAAGGACAGGTCACTTCGCATGTGCATTGACTTTAAACATATCAATCGTGCCTGCCCGAAAGATCATTTTCCTCTCCCCCGCATCGACCAGATAGTCGACTCAACTGCGGGATGTGAGCGACTGTCTTTCTTAGACGCCTATTCCGGGTACCATTAGATCCGTCTGTATGGACCTGACGAGATCAAGACAGCTTTCATCACTCCATTCGGGTGCTTCTGTTATGTTACCATGCCGTTCGGCCTCAAGAATTCCGGAGCCACATTCATGAGGATGATTCAGAAGTGTTTACTCACTCAAATGAGTCAGAACATGGAAGCATACATGGATGATATTGTGGTCAAGTCACGGAAGGGTTCCGACCTGCTGACTGACCTTGCTGAAACCTTTGCCAACCTCAGGAGGTATGATATCAAGCTTAATCCATCAAAGTGTACATTCGGAGTCCCTGGCGGAAAGTTACTTGGTTTTCTCATTTCCGAACGGGGAATCGACGCCAATCCAGAAAAAGTTGGCACTATACTCCGAATGAAAAGCCCTGTGTGAGTGCACGACGTCCAGAAGCTTACTGGTTGTTTGGCCGCCCTAAGTCGATTCATATCTCGTCTCGGTGAAAAGGCATTACCTCTTTACCGATTGATGAATAAGTCCGACAAGTTCGACTGGACTCCCGAAGCTGATGCAGCGTTTGCAGAGCTCAAAGCTCTGCTCTCCACCCAGCCGGTGCTTGCTGCCCCAATCAGCAAAGAGCCTTTGCTGCTTTACATTGCAGCCACAGGACAAGTCATCAGTATGGTACTTACGGTCGAGCGGGAAGAAGAAGGGAAAACCTTCAAAGTTCAGCGCCTAGTATATTATATTTCTGAAGTCCTGACCCCATCGAAGCAAAGATATCCTCACTATCAGAAGCTTGTATATGGGATTTATATGACCACCAAGAAAGTTGCTCACTACTTCTCTGATCATTCCATTACATTCGTCAGCGACGCTCCATTATCAGAGATCCTGCATAACAGGGATGCAACTGGTCGAGTGGCAAAATGGGTGATTGAACTCCTTCCCCTTGATATCAAGTTTGAGGCAAAGAAAGCTATCAAGTCCCAAGCAATCGCAGATTTCGTCGCCGAGTGGATTGAACAGCAGCTGCCGACTCAGATTCACTTAGAGCATTGGACTATGTTCTTCGATGGCTCCAAGATGCTGAGTGGTTCCGGTGCCGGAGTGGTGTTGGTCTCCCCTAGAGGAGATAAACTCAGATATGTTCTTCAAATCCATTTTGATTCCTCCAATAATGAGGTAGAATATGAAGCACTTTTATATGGGTTGCGCATGGCCATGTCACTCGGCGTCCGTCGCCTCATGGTCTATGGCGACTCAGATTTGGTGGTCAATCAGGTGATGAAGGAGTGGGATGTCAGAAGTCCAGCCATGACTGGTTATTGCAATGCAGTGAGAAAGCTGGAGAAGAAATTCGAGGTGTTAGAGCTTCATCACATACCCCGACTGAAAAATCAAGCAGCTGATGATTTGGCAAAAATAGGTTCCAAAAGAGAAGCCATTCCCAGCAATGTGTTTTTGGAGCACATCCACACACCATCAGTCCAGGAGGATCCCTTCACGGAAGAGGCCCCGCAGCCAAAGAGCGCCACGGATCCGACTGAAGTTGAAGTTCCAGCTGTGGTCGATCTGATAATGGAAGTGCTGGTTACCACTCCCATCTGGACAGAACCGTACATCGCGTACATCCTAAGGAAAGAACTCCCAGAAGACGAGGAAGAGGCTCGACAGATCGTCTGTCGATCCAAGGCCTTTACAGTCATAAAGGGACAGTTATATAGGGAAAGCGTGACCGGGGTCGGCCAGAAGTGTATCACACCAGAAGAAGGTTAGATGATCCTTAACGATATCCACTCGGGGACCTGTGGTCATCATGCGTCCTCTCGGACCATTGTGGCTAAAGCATACCGAGCAGGGTTCTACTGGCCAAGGGCCAATGAGATGGCTAAAGAGACAGTCGACAAATGTGAAGGGTGTCAGTATTACTCCAATATGCCGCACAAGCCCGCATCAGCCCTGAAAACCATTCCACTCGTCTGGCCCTTCGCTGTTTGGGGGCTGGACATGGTTGGGCCACTGAGAACAGGCAGGAGCGGCTTCACTCATGTGCTGGTAGCAGTCGACAAGTTCACCAAATGGATTGAAGCCAAGCCTATCAGGAATCTCGATGCTTGCACCACTATCAGTTTCATCAGAGAGCTGATATTCAGATATGGAGTTCCGCACAGTATCATCACGGACAATGGGTCAAACTTCGATTCCGACGAGTTCAGGGCCTTTTGCGCCTCTCAGGGCACTCAGGTCGACTATGCTTCGGTCGCTCACCCCCAGTCGAATGGACAAGCAGAAAGGGCAAATGGCCTAATTCTTAAAGGACTGAAGCCCCCGATTGATGCGCGATCTCAAGCACGCAGCAGGTGCATGGGTCGACGAGCTCCCATCAGTCCTTTGGGGATTGAGGACAACCCCAAATCGATCGACCGGAAGAACCCCATTCTTTCTGGTCTACGGAGCTGAGGCTGTCTTACCGAGTGACCTGCTTCACAATGCTCCCAGAGTCGAGCTCTACTCAGAAGATGAAGCAGAACAAGCCCGGCAGGACGCAGTCGACCTCCTAGAAGAAGAAAGAGAAATGGCCCTGATCCGATCAACCATCTATCAGCAAGACTTGCGTTGATTCCATGCCAAAAACGTGAAGAGCCGAGCCTTCCAAGAAGGAGACTTAGTCCTTTGAGTGGATCAGCAGAAACCACACAAACTTGCTCCTACTTGGGAAGGCCCCTTCATAGTCACCAGAGTCCTCCACAATGGAGCATACCACCTCTACAATGTCGATCGCCAGATTGATGAGCCACGAGCCTGGAACGTGGAGCTATCCGCCCCTTTTATACTTGAATTCTCACTCGGATGAGATGTAATAAGAAAAACTCCTGTTGTTTATTTATCAAAGACAAGAGCGTTATAATTTTCCCAGTGATTATTATTGTTTTTGTTTGCGTAAGAAATCCCCCAGCGGGTGGCTTAGCTGCGAATCTGTTTCGCCTAAGTTTGAAAAATCCTACCGCGTGGAGAGCAACCCTCCCACTCGGGGGATTAGCTGCAGTCCAGTACTCGCCTAAGTTCTCCCACTCAGAGACTTAGCTGCAGTCAGGCACTCGCCTAAGTTTGAAAAATCCTACCGAGTGGAGAGCAACCCTCCCACTCGGGGGCTTAGCTGCAGTCCAGTACTCGCCTAAGTTCTCCCACTCGGAGACTTAGCTGCAGTCAGGCACCCGCCTAAGTTTGAAAAATCCTACCGAGTGGAGAGCAACCCTCCCACTCGGGGGCTTAGCTGCAGTCCAGTACTCGCCTAAGTTCTCCCACCTAGAGACTTAGCTGCAGTCAGGCACTCGTATAAGTTTGAAAAAAACCCACCGAGTGGAGAGCAATCCTCCCACTCGGGGGCTTAGCTGCAGTCCAGTACTCGCCTAAGTTCTCCCAAACACATCTCAATCCTCAAGGACGACGAGGGGCAGGTCGACTGCCACCTTCTCCTGGAGAGCTTCGCCACAAATACAATGCGCGATTCATTCCGCTCTACAGTAACGAAGTACGGGTCGACTGCCCCCCTTCTCCTGGAGAGCTTCGCCACAAATACAATGTGCGCTCCATCCCACTCTGCAGTAACAGGTTGTGGGTCGACCGCCGCCCGCCCCTGGGGAGCTTCGCCACAAATACAAGGCATGGGTTGACTACTTCCCCCTCCTTCGGAGCTGTGCTGCGAATACAGAAAGTTGTCTCGAATAAAGATTGGGTTCACTCAGCAGGAGATTCATAAAGATATTCAACGATAAACCAAGTTCAGATAAAATCCTAAAGGTTCTGGATCACGGATCGAGGTACTCGGGCATGCGGCCCGAAAAAGTTTAACGGTTACAAAAACCACTCGGCATTCCGAGGCAAATTTAAGGTGGGACATAAGAGTTTGTTCACTCCGCGGGAGGAGGGCTGGCAGGCTCGATGAACTCATCCAGGTCGACGCCTTCGGCTATCCAAGTGGCTGCAGCGATGAAAGTCTCCATAAAGGTTCGGAAGTCATGCTTCTAGGTGTTGGCGACCTTGATTGTTGCCAGCTTGTCTTGTCGCACCTCCTTGCAGTGGACGCGAACCAAGGACAAAGCCACATCAGCACCACACCGAGCAGAAGACTTCTTCCACTCCTGCACTCGGTCAGGGATTCCGTTAAGTCGAGTCATCAGAGACTCGAGATTGTTTTGGAGCGTAGCCTCTGGCCAAAGTGCCGGGTCGATCCGTGACATGGAGACCTTCAGTCGAGCCAAGTAGTCCACGACACCGTCAATGCGAGATTCCAGTCGGAGAAAATTCATGGCAGCTTCATCTTTAACGGGAGAGTTGATTGGATCCAAACCTGGTTCGATCCGCCCAGTCTCCTCCTCAAAGTTCTGGCAAAACTCTGCATTCACGATCCAAGGATAAGTCAATTTTCATACACTGAGTCGACACAAAAAAATCAGTCGGAACTAAATGTGCACCTTCAAGCTTGATATACAATTTCTTGGCAAGGCTCCTCAGGTAGCTCTCCAGATCGTCCCTCCTACGAGCGACGCCTTCCATCTTTTCGGTCAGGTTGAGGTTCTCCTTCTTCCAACGTGTGCACTCCCTGTTGGCTTCATTCAGAGCAGTCTTCAGCCTGGTATTCTCTTCTTCCAACTGGCTGACTGAAGCCAGCTTCTGTTCGGCCAGAGCGGTCATGTCGTCAGCCTCCATCTGGGCAGCAGACAAATCCTGATCCTTTTTCGCCAAAGCCTCTCTCAGTTTTTCTGCAAAGAAATGATGATTGATTCAGAAATAGCAGAAGGGTGCTCAGGCCTAAAACTGACCAGTCGACAGACTTGTCTTACCGGTGGCGCCGTCTCTGACTGTCCGCAGTTCTGTCCTGGCCAGCTCCAAGTCAAGTTTCAGTTGAATATGCTGATTTTCCAAATCAGCGAAGCGAGCTCCAAGATCACAAGATTTCTGAAATCAAAGGGGAGAAATTATTCCACAACAAAAAATGACAAATACTAAGACTATAGTCGACTGCCCGTAGTCCACCATAGTCTCGAGGACTACACCCAGTGGGTGCACTTTGCGTGCCCCCACCGGTTCTGATTCCACTCGACCGGCTCGCCGGAGTCGAGTTCAAAAAAAAGAGAGACAAAGTAGAACTCAGACCACAGTCGACTGCTCGCAGTCGACCGCGGTCTCGGGGACTACACCCAGTGGGTGCACTTTGCGTGCCCACACCAGTTCTGATCCCACTCGACCGGATCGAGCGGAAGAAACAAACTACCAGTTCGGTTTTACTTGACAAAATACAAAGACTATGGTCGACTGCCAGCAGTCCGCCATAGCCTCGGGGACTACACCCAGTGGGTGCACTCAGCGTGCCCCCACTAGTCCAAAAAATTCAATCGACACACCCAGTGGGTGTACAAATGAAAAGATTTTCGGAAAGAATCTTTAGATAGCATATCCTAACAGAACAAGCGGCGACCAACTAACCTAAACATTGCTCTGGAGAGCCGAGCTGGCATCATAGGCGGCTTGGCTGGCGTCCCGCACCGTCTTCATCTTCTCCATCATAATGCCCGCCTGGTGTATGGCTTCCCTAGCAGCATTCACCTCGTCCTCCGGGATATGATGGGTTGCAAAAAGTGAAGGCGGGTCAACAGGGGCCTGAGCGGTCGAAGAAGAAGGCAAGGCACTCGTCAAGGCTCTGCGAAGGTAACAGAACCTCGATTGACGTCACCAGTGTCCTGAACGACTGGTTCCGCCCTCGGTGTCGACTGTAGCGCCTCACTTACAGGAGCTCGCCTACTCTTCCTCGTCAAAGACCTCTCGGGCTCTTCATCATCGTCAGGGAGGTCAATAATGTTGGGAGCTGTACAAAGTTCAAATTGCCAAAATCATGTCACCCAGTGGTGCACGATGCAGTTGAATCGGCCAAAGAAAGATAGTATGGCAGAAATCATACCCGGATTAGAAGTGACCGCATCCTCCATCACCTCATCATCATCCCTATAAGCTGAGGTCCCGGAAGTGGCAGCGCTAACAATTCCAAAGTTTGTCCAGTTAAAACAAGAAAAACAAATAGCACGGGGCGTCGAGTGAATACAAGGAGAGACACTCACGCGGAGGCGACAGGGATATCGATCTTGATCTTCGGCATCACCTTCCGAGTCTTCGGTTCTGCAACTTTGGGATGCTTTGGCGCCTTCTCAGTCATGGTTGGTGAAGAGATCCGAGGACGCTTCGAAGACTGACCAGCCTGTGTAGTTGCCTTGTCGCGGGCACTCGGCCGATCCTGGTCAAGCTTGGATCGTCTCTCTATGCGAGGAGGCGGCTCGACTTCTTCCTCATCACTCGAGTCGTCGCTTCCTCCATCCCATTCACCATCGGAAGTCCACTCGCCACTTTCGCCACCACTCGCCTCGCCTTCCAGAGCTTGCTCTTGCTCCCCATTGGGCATCGAATACATTTCAATAATGGCCTGAAAGAAAGCAGGGAGAACAAAGTCAGTCGACGCAATACAGACAGCTGCACGAGTGAATTCAGATTACAAGCAAAAACTCAGAATCAGACCCGCTCTGGTGCACGCGACTGATCGAATGGGGGAACTCTCCTGGCTCCTCTGGGGTTGTCCTTGTTCCCGGTAATGCTCGACAGCCACTTCTCCAGCGTGTCGTCATCGACCTCCTCCGGGTGGATCCGAGTGGAGTCTTCTAGACCTGAATACATCCACATCGGGTGGTCTCGGGCTTGGAGAGGCTGGATGCGCCGCCGAAGGAAGACCTCCAAGAGATCCATACCAGTGACCCCGTCACGAATGAGCTGGACCACTCGGTTGACCAACACCTTCACGTGCGCCTTCTCCTCCGGGAGCACCTTCAAAGGGGAAGGTTTTTCCACTCGGTCCATGGTGAAGGGAGGGAGGCCAGTCAATTGCCCTGGCGTCGACTGATCTTTGCAGTAGAACCAGGTCGACTGCCACCCGTGAACTGAATCGGGAAGAATCATGGCCGGAAAGGAGCTTTTTCCCCTCGTCTGGATGCCAAGACCCCCACACATCTGGATCACTTGGGTCCTCTCGTCACCCGGGTTAGCCTTTTTCACTGTCTGGGAGCGACAAGTGAAAATATGCTTGAAAAGACCCCAGTGAGGTCGACAACCCAAGAAGTTCTCACACAAGGAAATGAACGCGACAAGATAAACGATTGAGTTGGGGTTAAAGTGGTGGAGTTGAGCCCCGAAGAAGTTCAGAAACCCTCGGAAGAAAGGATGAGGAGGAAAGGAAAACCCACGGTCGACGTGGGTGGCAAGAAGAACGCGCTCACCCTCCCGGGGCTGCGGCTCGGATTCCTTCCCCGGAAGCCGCGCCGAGTCGTAAGGGATTAGCCCTCCCTCGGCCAGGTCATCGAGGTCTTCTTGGGAGATCCTCGAGTGGATCCAGTCGCCCTGGATCCAACCCCTCGGCAGGCCTGTCCACGAGGAAGATTCGCCCTGGCTCGTTGCCTTCCCCTTCGATTTCGCCGTCGCCTTCTTCGCCCGCTCCAGAGCCGCTGTCCTCTCCTTCACCATTGTCGCCGACGAGACGCGTGTGGTGCGGTGGCGCTGGGGCAAGAGCGAGCGCAGCAGAGAGGCATGAGGAGGAGAAGAAGTAATGGGGCGCACTGTTCGGGGGACTCCGGTCCAACGCCTTATATGAGGCCGCTTCTGAGTGGCTGACAGGTAGGCCTAGATGGCTCCGTCAAATCCCGTAACGACCACGCGAGCGATACGTGGCGAAAAAGGTGGCGCGGGGATCGAGGCAGCTCCGCTCCGTCCCATCCGATTACTGCGGCCTCCCCCATCCCGCGCGCTTCCCGAAATTCGTATCACACTAAATCCGCGGGCAGCAAACAAACTTGTCAGACTGAAAGATCTCCTCTGCTCCGTCACTCGGAACCTTACAGGTAAAGAAACTCACTCGACGAAGAATTAAGAATGGATCAAGGCGACTGAAAAGGAAGTTGCTGTGATCACTCGGGTCCATTGACCCGAAGCAAGATATGCTCACGGCATGAAAAACGAGTCGGAGAGGTCCTCAACTCCTTCCCCACTCAAACCTCGATCCATTCGGGGGCTAATGATGAAGCTATGAACCTAGGGTAGGGTCATGGACCTGCCCTAACTGCCCTACCCAAGGACATCTCTAGAAGAAATTGCCTTTCAATCGACTTGAAGGTGTCCCACTCGACAGACTCGAAGACACTCGACCAAGAAGCAATCACTCGACCAAGACCCAACCACTCGACGGCCAGGAGACCTAGAGGCGCCTCGCACGCTAACGGTCGGTCATTAAGTAGCTTTTATGGTCATCATAGCACTTTATTACTAGAGTTACCAGAAACGCCCTGCCTTAATGTACATTGAACCCTTCGTAACGTGGGCTGGCCGGGGTCCTGGCGCACTCTATATAAGCCACCCCCTCCTCCGAGACAAGGGTTCGCACCTCTGTAACTCAGACACACATAATCCAGTCGACCGCCTCCGGGCTCCGAGACGTAGGGCTTTTACTTCCTCCGAGAAGGGCCTGAACTCGTAAACCCTGCGTCCTTACAACCTCTCCATAGCTAAGACCTCGCCTCTCCATACTTACTCCCTACATTACTGTCATACTTAGAACCACGGCAGGTGGTGGGTGGGCTTTGAATTTCGTCATCTTCCGTACCCCAACCTTGCTGATCGTAGTCCGGCCAGGGCTCTTCAGATAAAGAGAGAGACTTTAGTGACTTCAGGATATCGCCGAAAGGCGAGTGCTGAAAGATGTCCGTGGCAGTGAACTCCATGATCGGCGCCCAATCGGATTCAATTTGCAGGGGCGCAGAGGGTTCAGAGTCCGGAGAGGAGTCCGGCTCCTTGGAGTCACGAGTCTCGCAGAGTATGGGGCTGGTGCTTGGCTCAATCGCCGTTGGGGTCGCAGCCCCCAAGGTGGCGTCCAACCGCCCATCCTCGATCGGCGCAGTTGGCTCCGAATTAAGGGTCGGAGACGATGCGGGTGCGGCCTCCAGGGCACTGTTCAGCGGCAGAGCTAGATCATGCTCGTCGTGACAGTGCGGCGCGCTCGGCAGTGGCTCGAATCCGTCGAAGATCAAGTCCCCACGGATGTCAGCTGTGTAGTTTAAACTTCCAAATCTGACCTGACGGCTAGGGGCGTAGCTTTTGATCTGCTCCAGACGGCCAAGCGAATTGGCCCGCAGTGCGAAGCCACCGAAGACGAAGATCTGTCCGAGGAGGAAGGTCTCACCCTGGACTACATCGCGATCGATGATCGTTGGAGCCTTCGAGCCTGATGGCGACGACACAGAGGAACTCTCAATGAAAGCACCAATGTCGGTGTCAAAACCGGCGGATCTCGGGTAGGGGGTCCTGAACTGTGCGTCTAGGCCGAATGGTAACAGGAGGCAAGGGACACGAAGTTTTACCCAGGTTCGGGCCCTCTCGATGGAGGTAAAACCCTACGTCCTGCTTGATTAATATTGATGATATGGGTAGTACAAGAGTAGATCTACCACGAGATCGAGGAGGCTAAACCCTAGAAGCTAGCCTATGGTATGATTGTTGATGTGTATGTCGTCCTACAGACTAAAACCTTCCGGTTTATATAGACACCAGAGGGGGTTAGGGTTACACAAAGTCGGTTACAATGGTAGGAGATCTTCATATCCGCATCGCCAACCTTGCCTTCCATGCCAAGGAAAGTCCCTTCCGGACACGGGACGGAGTCTTCAATCTTGCATCTTCATAGTCCAGGAGTCCGGCTGAAGGTATAGTCCGGCTATCTGAACACCCCCTAATCCAGGACTCCCTCAGCAATATTTAAGGATAGCTAAATTTTCAGGTCTATAAACCGAATCATCAAAATCTTCAAACTCTTTAAACAAAGATTCAATTTCACAAGCACCCTTAAAAGCAACAAATTATTCTATTCGTTCCACATCATAGTAATCATATATACCATTAGCATAAGAAGCTGAGGTTTCATTATCATTAAATTTGCATGAAAAGGGGTGGTGTGGAGCCTTCATCCTAGAGAAACAAGTATAATCATATCTCAAGCATAGTTGCCGAGCATACCAATGCAACATATAAATTTGATCCCATAATAGTCTGCCTTTTTGAGTCAAGCGATAATCCCTAAAGTATTCACGTTGATCCAACGTGTCTCCCATTATATAATTGAATGGGGTTTTCTCAGGATTATTAAATTAGTGCATAATATCTTTCACATAATGAGCATCAAGGGTTTTAGGAGGTTCCCCATCTCCATGAGTAGCAAGTAAACCTAATTTTTTGGTATTTCGTGTTCCATATCCATAACTAAAGATAGAGAACAACTTAGAACAGCAAATAAAATCCATTTAGTGATAAAGCAAACAAGCACACACGAGAATATTCACCCCACTCTATTGCTCCCCGGCAACGGCGCCGGAAAAAGGTCTTGATAACCCACTAGTATAGGGGATCTATTGTAGCCTCTTTCGATAAGTAAGAGTGTCGAACCCAATGAGGAGCTAAAGGTAGAAGAAATATTCCCCCAAGTTCTATCGACCATCAATACAACTCTACGCACGCTTAACGTTCGCTTTACCTAGAACAAGTATGAAACTAGAAGTACTTTGTAGGTGTTGTTGGATAGGTTTGCAAGATAATAAAGAGCACATAAATAAAAGCTAGGGGCTGTTTAGATAAAGACACAACTAAGTTAGTTTCAGTAGAGAGATTTTTGTCACGAGAAAGTTATTTGTCCCAAGACAATCGATAACTAGACCGGTAATCATTATTGCAATTTTATTTGAGGGAGAGGCATAAGCTAACATACTTTCTCTTCTTGTATCATATGCACTTATGATTGGAGCGCTAGCAAGCATCTGCAACTACTAAAGATCATTAAGGTAAAACACAACCTTAGCATTATAAGGCATCAAGTCCTCTTTACTCCCATACACAAACAACCTACTTACTCGGGTCTGTGCTTCTGTCACTCATGCCACCCACCATAAGCAAATCATGAACATATTGCAAACCCTACAGCGGGGATCCCTCACACTTGCGCGACACGGAGAGCACCATAGGACAACACCAATAATAAAACATGCAACTCAAACCAATCACGATCATCAATTAACCCATAGGACAAAACGGATCTACTCAAACATCATAGGATAGCCATACATCATTGGGAAATAATATATTGCGTTGAGCACCATGTTTAAGTAGAGATTACGGTGGGTAAAAGAGGGGTTACACCGCTGCATAGAGGGGGGAAGAGTTGGCGATGACGGCGGTGAAGTTGTTGGTGTAGATCGTTGTCGCGATGATGGCCCCGGCGGTGTTCGGGCGCCATCGGGAGAGAGAGGGGTAGAGAGCCCCCTTCTTCTTCTTCTTCCTTGACCTTCCATCTATATAGGGCCTAATGCTATTCAAAGCTACTCCCTCCTTCCAACTATATAGGGCCTAATGCGTTTTTCGATGCTAACTTTGACCAAATATTTGAGCAATGATATATGACATGCAACTTACACAATGCACACCATTAAATTCATCTATGAAAGGTTCTTTCAATGATATAATTTTCACATTGTGCATGTCATGTACTATTAATCTTGTCAATAGTCAAAGGCGGTCTTAAAAATCTCATTACGCCCTATATAGATGGAAGGAGGGAGTATGAATCCATGTTACGTCCGATTAATTTTTTTCGCTTGCTGTATAATGCATGTAACCTACTCATACCAACATTTTAGTGCATTCCAAATGTCTATACTACCGCTGCAATTCGAACTAAATTTGAATTCGTTTCTCTATTTCAATAAGAATCTACAATCATGATTGTTGCCAACTTCAACCATCATAGTTTCCTTGCTATCCGCAGATATAAATCAGACGGTCTATAATGCAGGATGGCAGGCACACCATCATGAACAACTCCATTTTTATAAAGTAGAGATAAAATATATTAAATGTAGTATACCATGTTCATAACCACACCATGTGTATCACCGTTATATATATTCACACATCCGTCGGTTTGAAACACTATGATAAATTCTTCAAATATTCGAATTCGCTTTTTATAATGAAGTATATATGATCTCTATTCGTCTTTTACACCCACACAACCCTCTTATCTTTGTAGCTAGCGCTAACTTTCTCTTGTGCATGCACACGCCCGCATCCCTCTCACCCTCCCTCAGCATTCTCTAGCTCCATCGTGCAAATTCGTCTTTTCACTTTAGGTCGTTCAACCACGGTGTGTGTAGGCCCCCCAGCTCCTTCTTTACGGCACACATCGATCGATATGCCTCTCTAGCCAGGTGTGCCTAGCACAAACACAAGCTTCCCCTCTTCTCTTGTCACCGTCCATGCCTCACTCCCACCACTCTTTTCATCGTTCTCGTACTCGCACACTCCTCCCCCTCGTTATAGTATGCCTCTCGTACCACCTCCTACATGCATCACTCTCTCTCTATCCTTCTCCTCGTGCCTCATTTGCTTCTAACACACACATGCATGTATACCAATCGATCTCCCAACATATACCTAGATCAACTTTAACTACCCCCCATCGATCGACGTACCTCACAAGTTATGTCTCTCCTTTCTCTTACAAAGGGCGATTGATCTTCCTATGTAGTTACATCTGCTTACCATAGCCACATCATCCCCCCTCATCATTCGTGCATGCCTCCTGACCCGTCTCTCACACGCACGTGCACAAACAACAAGCAGCCATCTCCTCTCTTATTGATATTGCGGGCGTGCCCTCGGTTTGTCTAGCAAGCCTATCCCACCATTTGTTAGAAGCAACTCCACTACCACCCCCTCCAACACTCTAGCTCTGTCTCTCTCCCAACCTTATTCATCTCTTGCACATATGCATGGATGCCGATCGATCTCCCTTAATACATGAGGCAGATCGATCTCCTTAATACATGAGGTAGGCCTCTCTCCTCCTCCACACATATACCATCCATTGTACCTCTATAGTTAATTGGGCCTCCCTCTTCCCCCACCACACACCGATAGTCAAGCGCTGCAGGTAGGTATCCATGCTAGAGACAAACTGCACATGTCCCATCTCACGTTCCAGTAGGCCAGCCACTCCATATCTTTGACATGGGCACAGACAAATTCGATGGCACTCTTTATCGATCGCGCGCGCACACTCACACACACATCATCCCTTTCTTTGATTCTATGGACACCTCCACCCTCTTCTCGTGGACCGTCCCCTCTATATATATGTTATATCCAGGACTCTATTTCACACACATTGCATATGTTAAATATTTTGATTGACCCCCTCCCCCACAAAAAAAACTCTCAAGAACCCACACACACTATATCTCTCTAGGTTTGTATCTCTATCACACAACCCCACGTAGGTGGTTTACGTATACAAGAAGAGAATAGGTGCACCATGCACGTACTCACGCTTCGTGCCGTGCCACACCCGCGCGGGTACACGGTGGAGCTCATTTCTCCGCAGAAGCTGAATTTGTTTTTGAAACATCGAGTGGCCAGAGACTCGAAAACTTATTTGCCCATTAGTGACTTGTCAGGGCGGTGGATATTAGTTTGTACGATAATGCTGCATCCACCTAAAGTAACGAAAGTTCTTACGTAAACTTCCTAGTAATTCCCTCTTCGTAGGTGCAACATTACTCCTAACATTTGTAATATCAGTTTGAAACTTGTAATATTGCCGTGTCCTATTCCCGCGTTTTCAAAATCCTGCGAATCAAACAGGTCCTAAGTTGGTGATGATGTTGTGCCTCCCATCTTTCACCAATAGTCGTCGGATCTAGATCTGACGCATACAAACCAAGCTTGTCCATTTTTGCAAAAAGATGTCGGCACTTGTTCCCTATTTACAAACAACTCCTTGTCTCTCACAATCAGCCTCATCTCCTCCCCACCACATCTAGGAGTAGAAGGTCGTGGAAAAATCTGGCGCGATGGCCGCTGCCGGAGCCGTCCACCCCCAATCTTGGTGTTCTGTGCAATGCACGGGCATCTACGCACGGGAAATTATTTCGAATAGGGCTAGTTGTAAGCAGGATAGCTCTACAGCCATGATGATAGTGACTGCAGATGGTGAGGCTGACTATGGTATGCCGAACACGGCGCCTATACTCAGGTGTCATCTCCAGCGCAGGGTCTTGTCACTTCACTGTGAGGAGCAGCACGTAATAATTTGACCAACGGGTAGTAGAGTGCTAGTACTCCTACTACTACATTGGTAGTACTACTACTAGTACTAGTAGCACCACCGTCTGGATTTAGGAGTACTACCACGTCCATCTGGATTTTATTATTTGACTAGCAATATCTAGTAATGCATGTCACCAAAAATGTACTACTCCCTCTGTAAATAAATACATGGTGTTTTATTCCTATCGGCGGGAGAACTTAATGTTTTTTTGCTACTCCTAACTAGAGTACTAATAGGATTACATGCAATGAACTAAACACTGCATGTCATGTTTGGTAGTCTCAAGTCATTGAAAGCATGCACGGCCCACATCTCTCATTGGTTGATATGTCACGAAATAAGAAACAAGGAGGGAGTTAATGCACCGTGCCTAAGTATCTTGGGATTATTTGGTTTTTGTAAGGTGACTTACACAACATTTTTGTTTACATGCATTAACATTATATTAGTTAAATCAAAGGTCAAAACTTGGCGCAAAATGCAAAGGGGACCAATAAACCAGTAAAGATCAAACTTCTCTCGTTTGGCCCCAACTAGACGTCCGATGAGATGACTATACTGCACTAGCACGGAGAGGGACGCAGCTTCATTGACTTACGACAACTGCCTTTGGGTGAATGACACGTGGCCGCAGGGGGTGGCTGGCCCACCTATCATACAGCCAAAGGCAGGTGCAGTAGAGGGCCGAGGAGTAGTACGAAATCCTACGCACCTACACACACTAACCAAGGGTTGAGTGATCACTCGAATCGCAAGATCAGTTGACTAGAAGCTACGCTAGACCCATGGAGGCGATGAGCGCGAGCATCAGCCAGCTGTGCCAGATGGTCCATGACGCCGGCCTGTGGCCCGGCACCGAGGAACGTCTCTAGGTAGTATTGCTTGAGGGCGCCAGGGCGAGGGGCCGCTTGGATGACAACTTCGTCTCCTTGTTCGACGAGGTCCTCGTCGGTTTCCTCAACAAGTTCACCGTCGTCAAGAAGCTTGCTAACGACTTTGACGTAAGCCTCCAGCCGACGCACCCAGGCTCTGCGATGCCCGCCACCCTCAACGGCCACTATGGTAACAACCTCTTCGACGCACTGGTGGCCCCGCGACTTCCCGCCGTCGCGCCGGAGAATGTCCACCTCGAGGTCGCGCTCGCCGTGCAGCGCCTGGTGCAGCAAGACACCATCGACATAATCACCCACGTCTACGCGCAAATCGTCCACAAGGACTACTACATGCAAGAGGAGGACGATAGGACGCTGGCCTTCTTGGAGCGCAGGGCAACCTTGGACGGCACTGTTCAGAAGCACGTTGAGCTCGCCGCCAACGCCGCTGCTCCTCACACGTCGGTTGGTGACCCGGCGCACTAGGGCGTGAGGATGTCGTTGAACGTTGATGGATCCGTATGTATTTTTATCTTTCCGTCAAATCCATGTAGTAGTATATGATACTACAGTAATTATCTTACCTTTCGCATCAACTTCATAATTTTCGTACGTACTCCAGGCATGAATGGCGCCAGAACCAAACTTCTCATTACTCTAGGCAAAATCGTTATTTTCTATCTATCGGTCGCGCCATGGAGTAGAACCAAAGTTTACAAGTTACGAGTTCAAAAGGAAAAGCCTGCCGTGTTCGCGATGCACCCCCACACGGTTGGTCTGGCATGCCGCTCAAGCGGGAATGCGTGCGGTGTTGCATTTTCACTTACAAGTGGGACCGCAGTTGAGCAAACCAACTATCGACAAACCCCCACCCCGCCCACCGTGCGATGGCTGAGAAAACATGAGGGAGAAGAGATGGCTGTAGCATGGACTCCAAGAAAATTGGTGTCGGATGGGACTCGTGTGGGTGGCGTGTATCATACTGCTAAACGTGAATGCTAGTTATGGCCCATGCCACCCCACTATATCGAGCCTATATCAAGGTACGTAGAACAAATTTCCTGCAGTCTGTGCTCAGCCCTCCTCTATCTCTCTTCTCAGCCAGCCAGCGAACGCGCGGAGCCCATCGTCTGTTTACTCACATGCGGCCCCACATGTTAGTAAAAACGCAAGAGGACCCACTGAACCTGCACATCTTTCACCTTGACGTGCTGGTGACGAAAAACAAATCCAATAAAGATCTTCGGTGGCCGCTTTTGGAGTTACTCAAGAGTAGTAAGTTTCTATTTACAGTTAAACCCAAGATGCACATCTCGTGGCTTCAACTACCACTCTATTTTCTTTCATGACACGACCTGGATGTTGGATGTCCCACGTGTCGGCAAAAGGAGGAAGAACCCGACCAAATCTTCGGTTCTGCTCTCAGATTAGACTAGTTGTGCTAACTTAAAAATTTTATTGTGTACTCCCTCCATTCCAAAATACTTGACTTCCATTTGTCCAAAAATGGATGTACCTATATACTAAGACATGTCTAGATACATATATATTTTGACAAATAGAAGGCATGTATTGTGCAACGGAGGGAGTATAATGGATGCAAGTTTTTGTATTGGGAAGAAGAGTACATCCATATATTGATAGAGCGCAATCTAGTAGATGTTCTATCACTTTTAGCTAGCACAAACGCAAGATCGAGCCTCCGCAGATCAACAATGAATGCATCGAGAAGGCACTAATCCAACTTACAGGAGTAGTAAAATGTATTCTTGTGGTTCTTGTTTTCTTTGGTCTTGCTTTTCTAGTAAAAATTATTGTTGGATTTCGTGCATAACGGAGGTGCGTTTGGGGTCGTGCGTTGGAGTTGGCCTTACAAGTGGGACCGCAGTTAAGGAAACTGACTATCGGCAAACCCCCACCTTGCCCGCCGTGCGATGGCTGAAGTTAGAGAAACGATGAGGTTGAAGAGATTGCTCTAGCACGGACTCCAAGAAATAATATGGTGTCAGATGGATGTCGTGGTGGTGGCGTGTGTCGTACTCCTGGACGTGAATGCTTGTTCTGGTCCATGCCACCCTACTACTCCTACTACCTACTCCTACTATATAGTACTAGTATCAAGGATTCGAGGTTCTGGTTACGTACAACAAACACATTAACATATGGCTACAGTAAAAACACCCACCCGACGCGCGAAGCATGTGAAGCTAGTACAAATAGTGTACTACTATTGTTGATTGGCCTCATCCAATAACCTGTTGCAATGCATGTACAATTATGTATTCAGAAAATATATTTTTTCCGCTTCGCACCACTCACTCAGAGAAGCAACTCGAAAGCCATTCATAAATTTAGTAAGTTTATTACAGGCATATCATTTTATTACATACAACAGGTCATCAACCCACATCGACAACAAGGATACATTATAAATACTAAAGTTTTCACCACACAACAAATAACAAGCCATGAAATGAACTTCAACTCAACCATTCCGCGGCGTTGGAAACACTTGCTTTGAACCACAAGTGATTCTCTGGGATGGGCCATCCGTTGTCGATCTGGAGACCAATGCAGGACCGATCATCCAGGCTAAAGCGGCCTACTATATCAGTACCAGGGTGGGGAACCACCCAAATTTCCGAGGTATAGACACAGTTGCTTCTCATAAATGTGTTAACAGCAGTTGGATCGCCTTTCACCATCATCGAATAGTTTTGTCCAAGGAAGAGCGAGTTTTCTTCAAGACTATCAATTCTGTGCCAGGGAGAAGGAGTTGGCGCTTGCACACTAGTATCCATCCTGAATACCATGCAACGGGTGTTGGAATAGGTCAGGAGAGTGCGACCATGGGAGATACCTGCTTCCTTAGCAGTAACATCATCAGTGGGCTGTATACACACAAGAAGAGGTGATCCACCGGAATTAGTTGCCAGGCGCCACAGAGTATATGGGCGCTGCTCGTGATCATCACCATCGGCATCTCCCCCTTGGTTATAAATTTTTTCAAGTATAGGTCGTGGGATGTTCACAGGACCTTGGAAACACAAGAATAAGGTTAATTAGTAAAGGGAAACTTGCTAACCCACATGCATGTGGATGAAACAATTATAATTACGGTGGAAGACAAACGTACCGAAACTACTAGGATGCCATCCAAAAACTATGCCACGAGTGGTGGTAGCAAACACAAGGCCCTCGTATTGAATTGCATCACAGTACTCATCCGTGTACAGAAACTGATTTTTGAGCAATATCCATTGAGTCGAACCACGAAGGACGGCAACAAGCTTCTCGAAGATAGCAACAACTTGATAGTTGTTGTAATTCCAAGAGCGGTTGGGAACTCGAAAAATTCCTATATTCCGTAGAAGACAGTGACCATGATCGTATTTGAACGTGCGTACATTACCAGTGTGCTCAACCTCTAGGCAGTGTGTTGAGATTTTTGGAAGTGGAACCCAGTGACGAGTGTACACACTCGCAAGTTCCCACTCGCAGTTGGACCCAATGTAAACAACCCAATCTCCATTTGTGCCCGCCCAAGCCTTGCCCTCAAGCGATGGCATCTTAACATCATACGTATCATTATCAAGCGACATCAACTGGCACATGGCGAGGCCTGCGTCGTGTCGGCGCCAGTCATCAGGGTCACGGTGAAGAAGATAGGGGAGATCAAACCGCTCCTTGACTCTTGGGTTCTTTGCAATGATGTTATTAGTTGAGTCAAGAATGGGCTTGAACGAACCTGCCATGCTAGCCGAGGTGATGACGTCGCACTAATCAATGAGTTCCTCCACCACATCATCTTTCAGATCGGGGCAAGAATAACGGGGTCGTTTCCGGCCTGTTCCCTCCATGGAGAAGACGATCGAACAATGGCAGAAGAAAGGGTGAAGGGCTGAAGGAAAATGGAGGAGGGAGAGGAAGAGCGTGCAACAGCAGTTCCAAATTGAGAGCGAAAGGCGAAGAGTCGGTGGACGGTTGCGAGATTGCCACGGTTCACGAAGAGGCGCCCCGGCCTACACGTCCATTTGGAAATACTCCTAATACTTGCCGCCGTCTCACTGATATGTTGGAACGGGACCACATGTCAACGAAACATGGTGTGTAATTTCTCGTGCAAAATGCGATCTGGCCGCGTTGGCCCGAGGTGCCGCATTAGTTATCGACCTTTATTTTTTTAATGGCGTGCCGATCAGTTTTGAAGCATGACTAACTTGTACTGTACGTGGAGAGGATGACAGCAGGGACCTGCCAAGGTCATGGCAGTACGCAAGCAAGTGCCTCCTTATTTCAAGCCAATAAAAAATGGCTCCTCCTAGTGGATTTTTGACATCTGGGTCCCATGCCATTGTCAACGTAGTCAATAAACGAGAGAATTGCACAACGAGCGGCTGACACCAGGGACCCAGCAGCTCGCCCAGTTATTTTTGTTTTGGGTTAATTTGATAAATGCCACTCCAAATCTGGTGTATCCGAGAAATGCCACTGCAATTTCCAAACTTTGAAAAATGCCATTTCATGCCATTTCTAGTGGCATTTTTCGAAGTCTGGAGTGGCATTTTTCAAAGTTTGCAAACTGCAGTGGCATTTTTCAAAGTTTGCAAAAATTGCAGTGGCATTTTTCAAAGTTTGGAAATTGCAGTGGCATTTTTATGAATCGCCATAATTGGAGTGGCATTTATCTAATTTGTTTTTGAGACAGAACCAGGGTGTCAACTGGGCTGTGCGGGACACTCTGGCCTGTCTAGACAACCTTTTCTTTTATGTTTACCACAGACCAGCCCAGTAGTTTTTTTCTTTCTGAAAATGGCTAGCCCAGTTCTTTTGTGATTTGTCAAGTAAGTCGCTTTATCAAGCCTGTTGGGATGCAAATCTTTCAAGACGAGGAGAGCTTCATTGGGTTGGCCGAGAAAATGGCCTATCAGTAATGAGAAATGGGCTGTACATTTTTAAAACACATCAAACCGACAATTATTTTCAAATATCTTTTTTTCATTTTGAGATTTTAAATTGCATTGATTTTTAGCATGGACAATTTATTGGATTTTATATTGATATACATTTATTTTAAAAATCAGTCTGAATGTGACTCGAAATTTCGGGATTAAAAACAGTTCAGACCGCACCGACATATGCAAAATTTCGTATAATTTTTTAACCGTGGCCACAATATGGGCTGTAATGCTAACATAAAGAATATGGGCTCCAAAAAAACCCGTAAGAATTAGCAAATGGGCTGTAAATTACTTGAAATAATGGCAGATGAGATGTATGCTGTTTTCCACAGATTTAAGGGTTTCCACAGATGGCATGTATACTGTTGGATGTCCATCCAACGGCCGTCTGCTTCTTCAATCTCTGCTCTTCCTGCTCCAGCCGCTCAAACAAGCACCGGTGGGACTGCCTGCTCCCTCCTCCCCGCAGCCGGCTGTGCTGTCGCGCAGGCCTCACTGCCCACCATACTCTAATCGCTGGCCTAGCCATCCCTCTACTCACCCACACCTGCTGTTATTCTCCGGCGACGGCAGACGAACCAGTAAACCCTCGTACAGTCGTACTCCCCTCCGCGTGGGAAACAAAAACAACAGCCGAGTCTTCCCTGCCTCCGTGTCGTTCCCTTCCTACGCCTCGCTGTCGTCCACCGCCCTGGTGCTCTCGGCGTGGCATGGTCAGCGTGGTCAACGACCGACATGCATCTGAAGTGGACTGTACGTGGAGAGCCTGACAGCTGGGTCCACGGCCGCACGCAAGGAAATACCTCCTTATTACGCGCAAAATAATGATTTCCTCCACCTGACATCTGGGACCCACCGAAACGGCCTCTGTATTTCGCGAAAAAACGTTACCGCCGCTGACAGCTCGGACCCACCAGCTATATCTTCGCACGCAAGGAAGTGCCTCCTTATTACGCACAAAAAAATGAATACCCCCCTGCTAGCTGGGACCCAGTATAGTGGGCCTACTAAGTTGACGGGGACGAAGGGCTTTGTCAACTTAGTCAATATGCACGATTCTAGCTCGACTGACCATACGATGTCCATCCAACGACCGTAGTGCTTCTTCAACCTCTGGTCTTCTTGCTCCAGCCGCCCAAAGCAGCGTCGGTCGTTCTGCCTGCTCCCGTGGACGGCGGTGCTGCCGCAGAGGCCTCACCGCCCCCATACTACTCCCACCACTGGCCAGGCCATCCCTCCACTTCACTCAGCCACACCCCCTGTTATTCTGCGGCGACGGCAGCGTAGCCGAACTAGTGAACCCTCGTACTCCTCTCCGCGTGGGCATCCACTGCCACGTCTTCCACGGCTCCGCGTCGTCCCCTTCCTAGGCCTCGCCGTCGTCCCCCGCCGTGGTGCTGTCGGTGCGGCGTGGTCAATGTGGTCAATGACCGAATTCCATCGGAAGAATACTGTACGTGGAGAGGCTAACAGCTTGGTCCATGGCAGCCGCAAGGAAGTGCCTCCTTATTACGTGGAAAATAATTATTCCTTCACCTGACAGCAGGGACCCACCGGATGCCCACCAGTATATCGCGAAAAAAACGTTTGCCCCTGACTGCTGGGACCCACCCGACGGGCCACCGTATTTCGCGAAAAAACGTTCCCCCTGCTGTCAGCTCAGACCCACCGGAAGTGCCTCCTTATTACGCACAAAGAAATGAATACCCCCTGATAGCTGGGACCCACCTTGGTGGGAGGCTGACTTGTGGGCCTACTAAGTTGACGGGGATAGAGGGCTTTGTCAACTTAGTCAATATGCACGATTCTAGCTCCAGTGACCATACGATGTCCATCCAACAGCCGTAGTGCTTCTTCAACCTCTGGTCTTCTTGCTCCAGCCGCCCAAACCAGCGCCGGTCGTGCCTCGTGCTCCTGCCTCCCGTGGCCGGCTGCGATGCGGCGGAGGCCTCACCGCCCCCTACTACTCCCACCGCTGGCCAGGCCATCCCTCTACTCACCCACACCCCCTGTTATTCTGCGGCGACGACAGCCTCACACCGCAGTGAACCAGTGAACCCTCGTACTCCTCTACGCGTGGGCATCCACTGCCGCGTCTTCCCCGGCTCTGCGTCATCCCCTTCCTAGGCCTCGACGTCGTCCACCACCCTGGTGCTCTCGGCGCGGCTTGGTCAATGTGGTCAAGGAACGGCTTCCATCGGACGTGGACTGTACGTGGAGAGGCTGACAACTGGGTCCACGGCCGTAGCAAGGAAGTGCCTCCTTATTACGTGCAAAATAATCATTCCTCCACCTGACAGCGGGGACCCACCGGACGGGCCACTGTACTTTGCGAAAAAAGGTTTGCCCCTGATTGCTGGGACCCACCAACTACATCTTCACATGCTTGGAAGTGCGTGACAGTCGGGACCCACCTGGTCGAAGCGTACGTAGCGTTGTCATTCTGGTCGCGAATGTGTACATACATATATACTGGTGGATGTAGAGGCGCGCATGTAGCATGTACACATACGTATAGCGGCCAGGGTGCAAGAAAGAAAATACGGCCATGTATGTGTACATACGGGCGGGGTCTCGAACGCCTACTCGCTCATACGTATAGCCAGGGCTCGTGTACATGGCTGGGTCGAAATGGAAAAACAGCGTCGTTGTCGTGTTCATGGGGAGGCAACGAAATGCGTCGTGTTCATGGGGAGGCAACGGGATGCGTCGTGTTCATCGGGAGGGGTTGGACGGAACAGGCGATGGAAACGAGGCCTAGCGTACCGCAGAACGGAGGAAACGGCCTTGTGTTCGACCGACCACGTTCGAAAGGGTATCCTGTTGATTGGGAGGGGTCTGGCGTACCGCAAAACGGAGGAAACGGACCTCCTACGATCGAAACGGGGATCCTGTTCATCGGGAGGGGTGTGGCATACCGCAAAACGGAGGAAACAGACTTGTGTTGGAGCGCTATGGTCAAAACGGGGGTCCTGTTCATCAGGAGGGGTGTGGCGTACCACAAAACGGGACTCCACGGGATACTGTTCATCTCCACCTTCAACCCCCTCCAGCCTCCACGAGCTACTGTTCATCCACCGTCGACCTCCTCCAGCCTCCACCTGCGACTGTTCATCCACGGGCTCCTGTTCATCCAGCCTCCACCGCGCTACTCCACCGGCTACTGTTCAACCAGCCCTCTCCACGGGCTCCTGTTCAACCACCCCTCCATGGGCTACTGTTCATCCTGCCCTCCACCGTCTACTGTTCATCCTGCCCTCCACGGGGTGGTCCTGTTCATCCAGCCCTCCACAGGGTCCTGTTCATCCAGTCCCAACCGGCTCGATCGATCGGGGTCCTGTTCATCCAGAGGCAACACCACGGGGTCCTGTTCATCCACCCCCACCGGGAACTGTTC